>NW_017194707.1:0-9217 GCF_001704415.2 Capra hircus
GGACAGTTTCTCGAACTAGTCTCTCGGCCTGGTTTCTTGAGACTCAGGCTCCCCCGTGTCTTTTTCTCTCTTTCTTCTTCTCTCCCTTTCCTTCTCTCTGCTTTTTACTTTAACTTCAGGCTGAATCTCCACCAGGGGCGCGGAGGCTCGCCAGGTCTACTTACTTGCCTGGCTGTTAAGACCTGCACGAAAGGGAGCTTAAGGTGTGGCACCCTTAGATATTCAAGCAGGGGCTGGTGGCCCAACGTAGATGGTGAAAATTCCTTGTCTGGAATTTTTTGGCCTTCCACGTAAACCAAGCTATTCAGCCCTTTTCTCCAGTTAATCTTCTTACTACACTATAATTTCTTAATCTAATCTTACATTAATAAATAAAAAAGACTTTCCACGACAACGCCGTCCATGTCGAATTCCCTGGATCCAGCGGGGCTGGACCCGGGCAGACTGAGATATCTGGGGGACTCTTGGAATGGTGGCACGACCCTGGAGTTCCTCCGCCTTTCCTGTGGAGAGCGCCTCCTCATGAGATGCGACGGGAACACCGGGAATTCTTTCCCGAACATGCAGGGAAAGGATACCTGACCTCGAGGTATGAGGCGGAAACGGGGCTCCTCTGGATGTGGGCGGGATTCTCGTGCTTCCTCTTGAGTGGAGTCAGGTATGTCGGGGAACTTCTTCAGTTGCAGCAAGGGTGTGAAGGACCCTTTGGAAGTTCCAAATGTTAGGTATGGTTAGCCTCGAGACGCCTCAGAGGAAAAGGGCCTCATCTCGCCTGGAGGGGAGAACCTCCTGGATTTTCTTCGAGTTGCGGCAGGTGCTCTTGACTTACTACGGGGACCTCAGGGACCCGCTCTGTGGCCTCAGGAAAGGCCAGTCCCCATGCGAGTTGCTCTGGGGCCTCTCGGGATTCCTCTCCCGTCAATGCCGGGGCCTAAGACCCTGTGTGGAGTCGGTGCCGGAACCTGAGGTTTCCTCTCCAGTGCTGACATGGATCTTGGGGTACTTCTGGAGTCTCCCCAGGGGAGTTAGTCGTCGTCTTGTGTGGGGCATGAACGTGCGCTTCCCTCCCGAGCTGTAGCAGCAGTGTCACGCTTCCCTTCGCCTGGATCAAGGGATCTGTGCCTTTCCCTTGAGGCTCTCCCACGAGGCTTTCCCAGGAGGCTTTCCCACAGGGCTGTCCCACGTGCCACCATGGTGTGAGTCGATCCTCGGCTTGAAAGTCGCGGCAATCGAGGGAAAACAGATTTCCCTGGAATGGACTTAGACATCTGCGGGACTCTGGGAATGGTGGCAAGACCCAGGAGTTCCTCTCGCCTTCCAGTGGAGAGCGCCTCCTCTTGAGATGCGACGGGAATGCTGGGAATTCTTTCCGACCACGCAGGGAAAGGATCCCTCCTCTCTAGCTAGGAGGCGGAAACGGGGCTACTCTGGATGTGGGCGGGACTCTCATGCTTACTCTCGAGTAGAGACGGGAATATCGGGGACTTCTTGAGTTGCAGCAAGGGTGTGAAGGACCCTTTGGAAGTTCCAGAGGTTAGGTGTGATTAGCCTCGAGACGCCTCAGCGGAAATGGGCCTCATCTCGCCTGGAGGGGACAACCTCCTGGATTGTTTCAGTTGCGGCAGGTGCTCTCGTCTTACGACGGGGACCTCAGGTACCCACTCTGGTGGCCTCAGGAAAGGCCAGTCCCCATGCGAGTTGCTCTGGGGCCTCTCGGGATTCCTCTCCCGTCGATGCCAGGGCCTAAGACCCTGTGTGGAGTCGGTGCCGGAACCTGAGGTTTCCTCTCCAGTGCTGACATGGATCTTGGGGTACTTCTGGAGTCCCCCCAGGGGAGTTAGTCGTCGTCTTGTGTGGGGGCATGAACGTGCGCTTTCCTCCCGAGCTGTAGCAGCACTGCAACGCTTCCCTTCGCATTAGATCAAGGGATCTGTGGCTTTCCGTCGAGGCTTTCCCACGAGGCTTTCCCACAGGCTGTCCCACGTGCCACCGTGGTGTGAGTCGATCCTCGGCTTGAAAGTCGAGGCAGTTCAGGAAAACAGGTTTCCATGGAATGGACTGAGACATCTGGGGGACTCTGGGAATGTGGCACGACCCTGGAGTTCCTCTCGCGTTTCCTGTTGAGAGCGCCTCCTCTTGAGATGCGACGGGAAGGCCGGGAATTCTTTTCCGACCACGCAGGGAAAGAATCCCACCTCTCGAGCTATGCGGCGGAAACTGGGCTCCTCTGAATGTGGGCGGGACTCTCATTCTTCCTCTCGACTGGAGATGGGTATGTCGGGGAACTTGTTGAGTTGCAGCAAGGGTGTGGAAAGACCCTTTGGAAGTTCCAGAGGTTAGGTGAGATTAGCCTCGAGACGCCTCAGCTGAATGGGCCTCATCTCGCTTGGAGGGGAGATCCTCCTGGATTTTTCTCGAGTTGCGGCAGGTGCTCTCGACTTACGACGGGCCCCTTAGGGACCCGCTCTGGTGGCCTCAGGAAAGGACAGTCCCCATGCGAGTTGCTCTGGGCCTCTCGGGATTCCTCTCCCGTCGATGCGGGGGCCTAAGACCTTGTGTGGCGTCGGTGCCAGAACCTGAGGATTCCTCTCCAGTGCTGATATGGATCTTGGGGTACTTCTGGAGTGTCCCCACAGGGAGTGAGTCCTCGTCTCGAGTGGGGGCATGCACGTGCGCTTTCCTCCCGAGCTCTCCAGCAGTGTCACGTTTCCCGTCGCGTGGATCAAGTGATCTTTGCCGTTCCCTTGAGGCTCTCCCACGAGGCTTTCCCAAGAGCCTTTCCCCAGGGATGTACCACGTGCCACCGTGGTGTGAGTCAATCCTCGCTTGAAAGTCGCGTAATCGAGGGAAAACAGTTTTCCCTGGAATGGACTGAGACATCTGCGGGACTCTGGGAATGGTGGCAAAGACCCGGGAGTTCCTCTCGCCTTTCCTGTGGAGAGCGCCTCTTTTTGAGATGCGACGGGAAACGCCGGGAATTCTTTCCCGACCACGCAGTGAAAGGATTCCTCCTCTCGAGCTAGGAGGCGGAAACAGGGGCTCCTCTGGATGTGGGCGGGAGTCTCGTGCTTCCTCTCGACTGGAGACGGGAATGTCGGGGAACTTCTTGAGTTGGCAGCAAGGGTGTGAAGGACCCTTTGGGAAGTTCCAGAGGTTAGGTGTGATTAGCCTCGAGACGGCCTCAGCAGAAATGGGCGTCATCTCGCCTCGAGGGGACAACCTCCTGGATTGTTTCTAGTTGAGGCAGGTGCTCTCGTCTTACGACGGGGACCTCAGAGACCCGCTCTGGTGGCCTCAGGAAAGGCCAGTCCCCATGCGAGTTGCTCGGGGGCCTCTCGGGATTTCTCTGCCGTCCATGCCGGGGGCTTAAGACCTTGTGTGGAGTCGGAGCCGGAACGTGAGGATTCCTCTCCAGTTCTGGCATGGATCTTGGGGTACCTACGGAGTCTCCCCAGGGGAGTCAGTCCTCGTCTCAAGTAGGGGCATGCACCTGCGCTTTCCTCCCGAACTGCAGCAGCAGTGTCACCTTCCCCTCCCGTGGATCAAGGGATCAGTGGCTTTCCCTCGGGCTTTCCCATGAGGCTTTCACACGAGGCTTTCCCACAGGGCTGTCCCACTTGCCACCGTGGAGTCAGCCGATCCTCGGCTTGAAAGTCGAGACAGTGCATGGAAAACAGTTTTCCCTGCAATAGACTGAGGCATCTGGGGGACACTGAGAATGGTGGCATGACACTGGAGTTCCTCTCGCCTTTCCTGTGGACAGCGCCTCCTCTTGAGATGGGACGGGAACGCCGGGAATTCTTTCCCGACCACGAAGGGAAAGAATCCGTCCAGTCGAGCTATGAGGCCGAAACGGGGCTCCTCCGGATGTGGGCGGGACTCTCGTGCTTCCTCTCGAGTGGAGACGGGTATGTCGGGGAACTTCTTGAGTTGCAGCAAGGGTGTGAAGGACCCTTTGGAAGTTCCAGAGTTTAGGTGTGATTAGCCTGGAGACGCCTCACTGGAAATGGGCCTCATCTCGCCTGGAGGGGAGAACCTCCTGGATTTTCTCGAGTTGCGGCAGGTGCTCTCGACTTACGATGGGGACCTCAGGGACCCGCTCTGGTGGCCTCAGGAAAGGCCCGTCCCATGCGAGTTGCTCAGGGGCCCCTCGCGATTCCTCTCTTGTCGATGCCGGGGCCTAAGTTCTTGTGTGGATTCGGTGCCAGAACCTGAGGATTCCTCTCCAGTGCTGACATGGATCTTGGGGTACTTCTGGAGTCTCCCCAGGGGAGTCAATCCTCGTCTCGAGTGGGGTATGCACGTGCGCTTTCCTCCCGAGCTGCAGCAGCAGTGTCACGCTTCCCTTCGCGTGGATCAAGGGATCTGTGGCTTTCCCTCGAGGCTTTCCCAAGAGGCCTTCCCACAAGGCTATCCCACGTGTCACCGTAGTGTGAGTCGATTCGAGGCTTGAAAGTCGAGGCAGTGCAGGGAAAACAGGTTTGCCTGGAATGGACTGAGACATCTGGGGGACTCTGGGAATGGTGGCATGACTCTGGAGTTTCTCTCGACTTTCCTGTGGAGACCGCCTCCTCTTGAGATGCAACAGGAACGCTGGGAATTCTTTCCCCACCACGCTGGGAAAGAATCCCTCCTCTCGAGCTATGAGGCGGAAACGGGGCTCCTCTGGATGTGGGCGGGACTCGCGTGCTTCCTTTCGAGTGGAGACGGGTATGTCGGGGAACTTCTTGAGTTGCAGCAAGGGTGTGAAGGACCCTTTGGAAGATCCAGAGGTTAGGTGTGATTAACCTCGAGACGCCTCAGCGGAAATGGGCCTCATCTCGCCTGGAGGGGAGAACCTCCTGGATTTTCTCGAGTTGCGGCAGGTGCTCTCGACTTACGATGGGGACCTCAGGGACCCGCTCTGGTGGCCTCAGGAAAGGCCAGTCCCCATGCGAGTTGCTCGGGGCCCCTCCCGATTCCTCTCCCGTCGAAGCCGGGGCCTAAGGTCTTGTGTGGAGTCGGTGCCGGAACCTGAGGATTCCTCTAGTGCTGACATGGATCTTGGGGTACTTCTGGAGTTTGCCCAGGGAAGTCAGTCCTAGGCTCGAGTGGGGACATGCATGTGCGCTTTCCTCCCGAGCTGTAGCAGCAGTGTCACCCTTCCCTTCGCATGGATCAAGGGATCTGTGGCTTTCCCTCGAGGCTTTCCCACGAGGCTTTCCCACGAGGCTTTCCCACAGGGCTGTCCCATGTGCCACCATGGTGTGAGTCGATCCCAGGCTTGAAAGTCGAGGCAGTGCCGGGAAAACAGGGTTCCCTGGAATGGACTGAGACATCTGGGGGACTCTGGGAATGGTGGAACGACCCTCGAGTTCCTCTCGCCTTTCCTGTCGAGAGCGCCCCCTCCTGAGATGCGACGGGAAGGCCGGTAATTCTTTCCCGACCACACAGGGAAAGGATCCCTCCTCTCGAGCTAGGAGGCGGAAACGGGGCTCCTCTGGATGGGGGCGGACTCTCGTGCTTCCTCTAGAGAGGAGACGGGTATGTCGGGGAACTTCTTGAGTTGCAGTAAGGATGTGAAGGACGTTTTGGAAGTGTCAGAGGTTAGGTGTGATTAGCCTGGGGACGCCTCAGAGGAAATGGGCCTCATCTCTCCTGGAGGGGAGAACCTCCTGGATTTTCTTGTGTTGAGGCAGGTGCTCTCGACTTATGTCGGGAACCACAGGGACCCGCTCTGGTGGCCTCAGGAAAGGCCAGTCCCCATGCGAGTTGCTTGGGAGCCTCTCGGATTCCTCTCCCTTCGATGCCAGGGCCTAAGACCTGGTGTGGAGTTGGTGCCGGAACCTGAGTATTCCCCTCAGTGCTGACATGGATCTTGGGGTACTTCTGGAGTCTCCCCAGGGGAGTCAGTCCTCGACTCGAGTGGGGGCATGCACGTGCGCTTTCCTCCCAAGCTGTAGCAGCAGTGTCATGCTTCCCTTCGCGTGGATCAAGGGATCTGTGGCTTTCCCTCGAGGCTTTCCCACGAGGCTTTCCCACAGGGCTGTCCCACGTGCCACCGTGGTGTGAGTCGATACTCGCCTTGAAAGTCGAGGCAGTGCAGGGAAAACAGGTTTCCCTGAAATGGACTGAGACATCTGGGGGACTCTGGGAATGGTGGCACGACCCTGGAGTTCCTCTCGCCTTTCCTGTGGAGAGCGCCTCCTCTTGAGATGCACGGGAACGCCGGGAATTCTTTCCCGACCACGCAGGGAAAGGATCCCTCCTCTCGAGCTAGGAGGCGAAAACGGGCTCCTCTCGATGTGGGCGGAACTCTCGTGCTTCCTCTCGAGTGGAGACGGGTATGTCGGGGAACTTCTTGAGTTGCAGCAAGGGTGTGAAGGACCCTTTGGAAGTTCCAGAGTTTAGGTGTGATTAGCCTCGAGACGCCTCAGTGGAAATGGGCCTCATCTCGCCTGGAGGGGAGAACCTCCTGGATTTTCTCGAGTTGCGGCAGGTGTTCTCCACTTACGACGGGGACCTCAGGGACCCGCTCTGGTGGCCTCAGGAAAGGCCAGTCCCCATGCGAGTTGCTCGGGGGCCTCTCGGGATTCCTCTCCCGCCGATGCCGGGGCCTAAGATCTTGTGTGGATTCGGTGTCGGAACCTGAGGATTCCTATCCAGTGCTGACCTGGATCTTGGGGTACTTCTGGAGTCTCCCCAGGGGAGTCAGTCCTCGTCTCGAGTGGGGGCATGCACGTGCGCTTTCCTCCCGAGTTGTAGCAGCAGTGTCACTCTTCCCTTCGCGTGGATCAAGGGATCTGTGGCTTTCCCTCGAGGCTTTCCCAAGAGGCTTTCCCACGAAGCTTTCCCACAGGGCTGTCCCACGTGCCACCGTGGTGTGAGTCGATCCTCGGCTTGAAAGTCGAGGCAGTGCAGGGAAACAGGTTTCCCTGGAATTGACTGAGACATCTGGGGGACTCTGGGAATGGTGGCACGACCCTGGAGTTCCTCTCGCCTTTCCTGTGGAGATCGCCTCCTCTTGACATACGACGGGAACGCCGGAATTCTTTCCTGACCACGCAGGGAAAGGATCCCTCCTCTCGAGCTAGGAGGCGGAAACGGGGCTCCTCTGGATGTGGACGGGACTCTCGTGCTTCCTCTCCTTGGAGACGGGTATGTCGGGGAACTTCTTGAGTTGCAGCAAGGGTGTGAAGGACCCTTTGGAAGTTCCAGAGGTTAGGTGTGATTAGCCTCGAGACGCCTAAGTGGAAATGGGCCTCATCTCGCCTGGAGGGGAGAACCTCCTGGATTTTCTCGAGTTGCAGCAGGTGCTCTCGACTTACGACGGCGACCTCAGGGACCCGCTCTGGTGACCTCAGGAAAGGCCAGTCCCCATGCGAGTTGCTCGGGGGCCTCTCGGGATTCCACTCCCTTCGATGCTGGGGCCTAAGACCTTGTGTGAGTCCGTGCCGGAACCTGAGGATTCCTCTCCAGTGCTGACATGTGCCGGAAGCCAGTGTGAGGAATCCCGCCCGTGACAAGGTCATGAGGAAGGAAGCTGACATACGCAAGGCGTGCTCAGACTTCAGGGACCCCTCTGGAAATTCCTAAGCATGTACCCCAACAAAAATCTGCCGGCTTTTGTGCTCTGCTTTTCCACTCTTCTGACATTTTCTGGAAAAAGTCAATTCAGGGCTTTAGTTTTCTGCATTTGAAAGAGTGTTTCAATCCAAAAACCCCTTCGATGGCTTTCTAGCCTGCCTGCAGGACTCTGCGAGTGTGATTGTTTGAGGCCTCCTGACCGCAGGAGGCACAGGAAGCTTAAAACATCCTAGGAATGTAGGGGCTTCCGAAGAGTCAAAATCTTTAGAATAGGACTGATTAAAATTTCATTTGTTGAGTCAATGCTTGCTGCCAAATTTTCATATCCTTTATTTTTATATATAGTTGGCATATAGAAAAACAAGTAGTAGACCTGGTATTAGCAACATTAGATCTTCGAGTTAAGTACCTTCTTTGTTATATCCCACTGCACCTTTGTTCTATAGAGATGTAACTTTAATGCTTTAAGGAAATGCAGATTAAAGAAAAACACTTCAGGGGAAACAAAATTAACATTCATTAAGGAAGAGAGCTAAAAAGTGTTAACAAGCCTCTTGGCCAGAAGATAATGTAAATCACCTGAGACCTTTTGTATACAAAATGATGTATAGAAAGAGTCTGGGCTGTGAACGCTACATAATTCTGTGTTACCCATTGATCTCCATGTTTTATCAAAAGTATAAAAGGCCTTCTGAACAATAAAGGATCGGACCGGTTTCTCAACTAGTCTCTCGGCCTGGTTTCTTGGGACTCTGGCTTCCCCATGTCTCTCTCTCTCTCTTCTTCTCTCCCCTTCCCTCTCTCTGCTCTTTACTTTAACTTCAGGCTGAATCTCCATCTGGGGCGCGGAGGCTCGCCAGGTCTACTTACTTGCCCCGGCTGTTAAGACCCGCACGAAAGGGAGCTTAAGGCGAGGCACACTTAGATATTCAAGCGGGCGCCGGTGGCCCAACGTAGATGGTGCAAATTCCTTGTCTGGAATTTTATTGGCCTTCCGCGTAAACCAAGCTATTCAGCCCTCTTCCTCCACTTAATCTTCTTATTACACTATAGTTTCTTAATCTAATCTTACATTAATAAACAAACAAGTCTTTCCACGCCAACGCCGTCCACCCTTCGAATTCCCTGGATCCACAGGGGCTGGACCCCAGCACGTGGTGCCCGGAACAGGCTATTCGAAGGTACGTTCCTCGGAGCAAAAGCTCCCCCGGAGCACTCTCTGCTGCTCCCCCCGGAGCACTCTCCGTTGCTCCCCCCAGAGCACTCTCTGTTGCTCCCCCCGGAGTGACTTAATCACTCCCCCGGAGTACTTTCGGGTACTCCCCCAGTGTTGAGTGTTCGGGACGGCTAGGACCCCACTCAGGGTGCCGCGGACCCCCCTGTAGGATAGACAGGGTGAGGAAAAGTGGGAAGTGTTCAAGGGTTTAAGAGAAACCTGGTGCTCTAGAGGTTGAAAAGAAACCTGCTATCCTAGGGTTAAAAAAAAAACCCCCTCGCCAAAAGGTAAAACCTTTTGTTGAGGTAGACTTTTCTATAAGACTTCATTTTCTGACATGGGTAACAGTGAATCAAAAGAAAGACGCTTTTTTATAGGAGTAATCTTGCAGTTACTAACTAAACGAGGAATTAAAGTTAAAAAATCCAATATTCA
>NW_017194708.1:0-9216 GCF_001704415.2 Capra hircus
CTTCACGTGGATCAAGGGATCAGGGGCTTTCCCTCGAGGCTTTCCCACTAGGTTTTCCCAGGAGGAGCTTCCCACAGGGCTGTCCCACGTGCCACCGGTGGTGTGAGTCGATCCTCGCTTGAAAGTCGAGGCAGTGCAGGGAACAGGTTTCCCTGGAATGGACTGAGATATCTGGGGGACTCTGGAATGGTAGCACGACCCTGGAGTTCCTCTCGCCTTTCCTGTGGAGAGCGCCTCCTCTTGAGATGCGACGGGAACGCCAGGAATTCGTTCCCGATCACGCAGGGAAAGGATCCCTTCTCTCGAGGTATGAGGGGCAAACGGGGCTCCTCTGGATGTGGACGGGAATCTCGTGCTTCCTCTCGAGTGGAGACGGGTATGACGGGGAACTTCTTGAGTTGCAGTAAGGGTTTGAGGGAACCTTTGGAAATTCCAGAGGTTAGGTGTGATTAGCCTCGAAACGCCTCAGGTGAAATGGGCCTCATCTTGCCTGGAGGGGAGAACCTCCTGTATTTTCTCGAGTTGCGGCAGGTGCTCTCGATTTACAACGGGGACCTCATTGACCCTCTCTGGTGGCCTGAGGAAAGGCCAGTCCCCATCCGAGTTGCTCCTGGGCCTCTCGGGTTTCCCCTCCTGTCGATGCCGGGCCTAAGACCTTGTGTGGAGTTGGTGCCGGAACCTGAGGATTCCTCTCCAGTGCTGACATGGATCTTGGGTACTTCCGGAGACTCCCCACGGGGTCAGTCCTTGTCTCGAGTGGTGGCATTCACGTGCGCTTTCCTCCCGAGCTGTAGTTGCAGTGTCACGCTTCCCGTCGCGTGGATTAAGGGATCAGCGTCTTTCCTTAGAGGCTTTCCCACGAGGCTTTCCCACGAGGCTTACCCACAGGGCTGTCCCACGTGCCTCCGTGGTGTGAGTGGATCCTCGGCTTGAAAGTCGAGGCAGTGCAGGGAAAACAGGTTTCTCTGGAATGGACTGAGACATCTGGGGACTCTGGGAATGGTGGCTGCACCCTGGAGTTCCTCTCGCCTTTCCTGTGGAGAGCGCCTCCTCTTGAGATGAGACGGGAACCCAGGGAATTCTTTCCCGACCACGCAGGGAAAGGATCCCTCCTCTCGAGATAGGAGGCGGAAACGGGCCTCCTCTGGATGTGGGCGGGACTCTCGTGCTTCCTTTCGAGTGTAGACGGGTTAGTCGGGGAATTTCTTGGGTTGCAGCAAGGGTGTGAAGGACCGTTAGGAAGTTCCAGATGTTAGATATTATTAGCCTCGAGACGCCTCAGCGGAAATGGGCCTCATCTCGCCTGGAGGGGAGAACCTCCTGCATTTTTTCGAGTTGCGGCAGGTGCTCTCGATCTACGACGGGGACCTCAGGGACCCGCTCTGGTGGCCTCAGGAAAGGCCAGTCCCCATGCGAGTTGCTCGGGGCCTCTCGGGATTCCTCTCCCGTCGATGCCGGGGCCTAAGACCTTGTGTGGAGTCAGTGCGTGAACCTGAGGATTCCTCTCCAGTGCCGACATGGATCTTGGGGTACTTCTGGAGTCTCCCCAGGGGCGTCAGTCCTCGTCTCCATTGGGGGCATGCAGGTAGGATTTCCTCCCGAGCTGTAGCAGGAGTGTCACGCATCCCTTTACGTGGATCAAGGGATCTGTGGCTTTCCCTATAGGCTTTCCCACGAGGCTTTCCCACGAGGCTTTCCCACAGGGCTGTCCCACGTGCCACCGTGGTGTGAGTCGATCTCGGCTTGAAATTCGAGGGCAGTGCAGGGAAAACATGGACTGAGACATCTGGGGGACTCTGGGAATGGTGGCACGACCCTGGAGTCCTCTCGCCTTTCCTGTGGAGAGCGCCTCCTCTTGAGATGCGACGGGAACGCGGGGAATTCTTTCCCACCACGCAGGGAAAGGATCACTCCTTCGAGCTAGGAGGCGGAAAAGGGGCTCCTCTGGATGTGGGCGGTACTCTCGTGCTTCATTTGAGTGGAGACGGGTATGTCGGGGAACTTCTTGAGTTGCAGCAAGTGTGTGAAGGACCTTTGAAAGTTCCAGACGTTAGATGTGATTAGCCTCGAGATGCCTCAGCGGAAATGGGCCTCATCTGGCTGGGAGGGGAGAACCTCCTGGATTTTCTCGAGTTTCGGCAAGTGCTCTCGACTTATGACGAGGACCTCAGGGACCCGCTCTGTTGGCCTCAGGAAAGGCCAGTCCCCATGCGTGTTGCTCGGGGCCTCTCGGGATCCCTCTCCCATCGATGCCGGGGGCCTAAGACCTTGTGTGGAGTCGGTGCCGGAACCTGAGGATTCCTCTCCAGTGCTGACATGGATGTTGGGGTAATTCTGGTTTCTCCCCACGGGAGTCAGTCCTCGTCTCGAGTGGGGACATGCACGTGCACTTTCCTCCCCGAACAGTAGCAGGCAGTGTCACGCTTCCCTTCGCGTGGATCAAGGGAGCTGTGGCTTTCCCTCGAGGCTTCCCATGAGGCTTTCCCACAAGGCTTTCCCACAGAGCTGTCCCACGTGCCACCGTGGTGTGAGTCGATACTCGGCTTGAAAGTCGAGGTAGTGCAGGGAAAACAGGTTTCCCTGGAATGGACTGAGACATCTGGTGGTCTCTGTGAATGTGGCACGACCCTGGAGTTCCTCTCGCCTTTCCTGTGGAGAGCGCCTCCTCTTGAGATGAGACGGGAACACCAGGGAATTCTTTCCCGACGACGCAGGGAAAGGATCCCTTCTCTCCGAATCTAGGAGGCGGAAACAGGGCTCCTCTGGATATTGGCGGGACTCTCGTGCTTCCTCTCGAGTGGAGACGGTTATGTCGGGAATTCTTGAGTTGCAGCAAGGTGTGACGGACCCTTTTGAAGTTCCAAATGTTAGATTGTGATTAGCCTAGAGACACCGCAGTGGAAATGGGTCTCATTTCGCCTGGAGGGGAGAACCTCCTGGATTTTCTCGATTGCGGCAGGTGCTCTCGACTTACGATGGGGACCTCAGGGACCCGCTCTGGTGGCCTCACGAAAGGCCAGTCCCCATGAGAGTTGATGTGGGGGCCTCTCGGGAACCCTTTCCCGTCGATGCCAGGGCCTAAGACCCTGTGTGGAGTCGGTGTCGGATCCTGAGGATTCCTCTCCAGTGCTGACATGGATCTTGGGGTACTTCTGGAGTCTCCCCAGGGAGTCAGTCCTCGTCTCGAGTGGGGCATGCACGTGCCCTTTCCCCCCAGCAGTAGCAGCAGTGTCACGCTTCCCTTTGCGTGGATCTAGGGATGTGTGGCTTTCCCTCGAGGCTTTCCCCACGAGGCTCTCCCACGAGACTATCCCACAAGGCTGTCCCACGTGCCACCGTGGTGTGAGTCGATCCTCGGCTTGAAAGTCGAGGCAGTGCAGGGAAAACAGGTTTCCCTGGAATGGACTGGGACATCTGGGGGGACTATGGGAATGGTGGGCACGACCCTGGAGTTCCTCTCGCCTTTCCTGTGGAGAGTGCCTCTTCTTGAGTTGCGACAGGGAACGCGGGGAATTCCATTCCCGACCACGATGGGAAAGGATCCTCCTCTCGAGCTTGGAGGCGGGAAATGGGGCTCCTTTGGATGTGGGGGGAACTCTCGTGCTTCCTCTCAATTGGAGCCGGGTATGTCGGGGGAACTTCTTGAGTTGCAGGCAAGGGTGTGAATGACCCTTCGGAAGTTCCAGAGGTTAGGTGTGATTATCCTCGAGACGCCTCAGCGGAAATGGGCCTCATCTCGCCTGGAGGGGAGAACCTCCTGGATTGTCTCGAGTTGCGGGCAGGTGCTCTCGACTTACGACGGGGACCTCAGGACCCGCTCTGGTGGCCTCAGGAAAGGCCAGTCCCCAGGAGTGTTGCTTGCGGGGCTCTCGGGATTCCTCTGCCATCAATGTCGGTACCTTAAGACCTTGTGTGGAGTCGGTGCCGGAACCTGAGGATTCCTCTCCAGTGCTGACATGGACCTTGGGGTACTTCTGGGGTCTCCCAGGGGAGTCATTCCTCGTCTCGATGGGGGGCATGCACGTGCGCTTTCCTGCCGAGCTGTAGCAGCAGTGTCACGCTTCCCTTCGCGTGGATCAAGGGATCTGTGGCTTTCCCTAGAGTTTTCCCACTAGGCCTTCCCACGAGGCTTTCCCACAGGGCTGTCCCACGTACCACCGTGGTGTGAGTCGATCCTCCGCTAGAAAGTCGAGGCACTGCAGGGAAAACAGGTTTCCCTGGAATGGACTGAGACATCTGGGGGACTCTGGGAATGGTGGCACGACCCTGGAGTTCCTCGCGCCTGTCCTGTGGAGAATGCTTCCTCATGAGATGCGCCGGGATCGCCGGGAATTCTTTCCCAACCACGCAGGGAAAGGATCCCTCCTCACGAGCTAGGAGCGCAAACGGGGGCTCCTCTGCATGTGGGCGGGACTCTCGTGCTTCCTCTCGAGTGGAGACGGGTACGTCGGGAACTACTTGAGTTGCAGCAAGGTTGTGAAGGACCCTTAGGAAGTTCAAGAGGTAAGGTGTGATTAGCCTCGAGACCCTCTCAGCTGAAATGGGCCTCATCTCCGCCTGGAGGGGAGAACCTCCTGGATTTTCTCGAATTGCGGCAGGGTGCTCTCGACTTACGACCGGGGACCTCAGGGACACGCTCTGGTGGCCTCAGGAAAGGCCCAGTCCCCATGCGAGTTGCTCGGGGGCCTCTCGGAGTTTCCTCTCCCTTCGATGCCGGGGCCTAAGATCTTGTGTGGAGTCGGGTGCCGGAACCTGAGGATTCCTCTCCAGTGCTCACATGGATCTTGGGGTACTTCTGGAGTCTCCCCAGGGAAGTTAGTCATCGTCTCGAGTGGGGGCATGCACCTGCGCTTTCCTCCCTAGCTGTAGCAGCAGTGTCATGCTCCCGTCGCGTGGATCAAGGGATCGGTGGCTTTCACTCGAGGCTTTCCCACGAGACTTTCCCACAGGGCTGTCCCACGTGCCACCAGTGGTGTGAGTCTATCCTCGGCTTGAAAGTCGAGGCAGTGCAGGGAAAACAGGTTTCCCTGGAATGGACTGAGACATCTGGGGACTCTGGGAATCGTGGCACCACCCTGGAGTTCCTCTCGCCTTTCCTGTGGAGAGCGCCTCCTCTTGAGATGCGAGGGGAACGCCCGGAATTTTTTTCCCGAACACGCAGTGAAAGTTCCCTCCTCAAGAGCTAGGAGGTGGAAACGGGGCTCCTCTGGATGTGATCGGGACTCTCGTGCTTCCTCTCAAGTGGAGACGGGTATGTCGGGGAACTTATTGAGTTGCAGCAAGGGTGTGAATGACCCTTTGGAAGTTCCAGAAGTTAGCTGTGATTAGCCTCGAGACACTCTCAGCGGAAATGGGCCTCATCTCGCCTGGAGGGGAAAACCTCCTGGATTTTCTCCAGTTGCGGCAGGTGCTCTGGACTTACGAAGGGGACTTTAGGGACCCGATCTGGTTTCCTCAGGAAAGGCCAGTCCCCATGCGAGTTGCTCGGGGGGCCTCTCGGGATTCCTCTTCCGTCGATGCTGGGCCTAAGTCCTTGTGTGGAGTCCGTGCCGGAACCTGAGGATTCCTCTCCAGTGCTGACATGAATCTTGGGGTACTTCTGGAGTCTCCCCAGGGGAGTCAGTATTTGTCTCGAGTGGGGGCCAGCACATGAGCTTTCCTCCCGAATGTAGCAGCACAGTGTCGAGCTTTCCTTCGCGGTGGATCAAGGGATCTGTGGCTTTCCCTCGAGGCTTTCGCACAGGGCTGTCCCACAGCCACCGTGGCGTGAAGTCGATCCTCGACTGAAAGTAGAGCAGTGCAGGGAAATCAGTTTTCCCTGGAATGAAATGAGACATCTGGGGGAGTCTGGGAATGGTGGCACGACCCTGGAGTTCGTCTCGCCTTTCCTGTGGAGAGAACCTCCTCTTGAGATGCGACAGGAACGCCGGTAATTCTTTCCCGTACACCCAGCGATTGGATCCCTCCTCTCGAGCTAGGACACGGAAATGGGGCTTCTCTGGATGTGGGCGGGACTTTCGTGCTTCCTCTCGAGTGGAGACGGGTATGTCGGGGAACTTCTTGAGTTGCAGCAAGGGTGTGAAGGACCCTTTGGAAGTTCCAGAGGCTAGGTGTCATTAGCCTCGAGATGCCTCAGCGGAAATGGGCCTCATCTCGGCCTGGAGGGGAGAACCTCCTGGAATTTCCTCGAGTTGTGGCAGGTGCTCTCGCCTTACGACGGGGACCTCAGGGACCCGCTCTGGTGGCCTCAGGAAAGGCCAGTCCCCATGCGAGTTGCTCGGGGCCCTCTCCGGGATTCCTCTCCCGTCGATGCCCGGGCCTAAGACCTTGTGTGGAGTCGGTGCCGGGACCTGAGGCATCCTCTCCAGTGCTGACATGGATCCTGGAATACTCTGGAGTCTCCCCCAGGGAAGTCAGTCCTCGTCTCGTTTGGGGCATTCACGTGCGCTTTTCTCCCGAGCTGTAGCAGCAGTGTCACGCTTCCCTTCGCGTGGATCAAGGGATCTGTGGCTTTCCCTTGAGGCTTTCCCACGAGGCTTTCCCACGATGCTTTCCCACAGGGCTGTCCCATGTGCCACCGTGGTGTGAGTCTATCCTCGGCTTGAAAGTCGAGGCAGTGCAGGGAAAAGAGATTTCCCTGGAATGGACTAAGACATCTGGGGGTCTCTGGGAATGGGGGTCACGACCCTGGAGATTCCTCTCGCCTTTTCTGTGGAGAGCGCCTCCTCTTGAGATGCGACGGAAACGCCGGGAATTCCTTCCCGACCACGCAGGGAAAGGATCCTCCTCTCGAGCTAGGAGGCGGAAACGGGGTCGCCTCTGGATGTGGGCGAACTCTCGTGCTTGCTCTCGAGTGGAGACGGGTATTTCGGGTAACTTCTTGAGTTGCATCAAGGGTGTGAAGGACCCTTTGGAAGTTCCAGAGGTTAGGTGTGATTAGCCTCGAGAAGCCTCAGCGCAAATGGGCCTCATCTCGCCTGGAGGGGAGAACCTCCTGGATTTTCTCGAGTTTGGCAGGTGCTCTCGACTTAAGATGGGGACCTCAGGGACTCGCTCTGGTGGCCTCAGGAAAGGCCAGGCCCCATGCGAGTTGCTTGAGGGCCTCTCGGAATCCTCTCCCTTCGATGCCGCGGGCCTAAGACCTTGCGTGGAGTCGGTGCCGGAACCTGAGGATTCCTCTCCAGTGCTGACATGGATCTTGGGGTACTTTCGGAGTCTCCCCAGGGGAGTCAGTCCTCGTCTCGCGTGGGGGCATGCACGTGCGCTTTCCTCGCGAGCTGTAGCAGCAGTGTCACGCTTCCCTTCGCGTGGATCAAGGGATCTGTGGCTTTCCGCGCGGGGCTTTCCCACAGGGATGTCCCACGTGCCACAGTCGTGTGAGTCGATCCTCGGCTTGAAAGTCGAGGCAGTGCAGGGAAAACAGGTTTCCCTGGAATGGACTGAGACCCTGGGGTACTCTGGGAATGGTGGCACGACACTGGAGTTCCTCTCACCTTTTCGTTTAGAGCCCCTCCTCTTGAGATGCGACGGAATCGCGGGAATTCTTTCCCGAACACGCAGGGAAAGGATCCCTCCTCTCGAGCTAGGAGGCGGAAACGGGGCTCCTCTGGATGTGGGGCGGGACTCTCGTGCTTCCTCTCGAGTGGAGACGGGTATGTCGGGAACTTCTTGAGTTGCAGCAAGGGTGTGAATGACCCTTTCGGAAGTTCCAGAGGTTAGGTGTGATTATCCTCGAGACGCCTCAGCGGAAATGGGCCTCATCTCGCCTGGAGGGGAGAACCTCCTGGATTTCTCGAGTTGCGGCAGGTGCTCTCGACTTACGACGGGACCTCAGGGACCCGCTCTGGTGGCCTCAGGAAAGGCCAGTCCCCAGGAGTGTTGCTTGCGGGGGCTCTCGGGATTCCTCTGCATCAATGTCGGTACCTAAGACCTTGTGTGGAGTCGGTGCCGGAACCTGAGGATTCCTCTCCAGTGCTGACATGGACCTTGGGGTACTTCTGGGGTCTCCCAGGGGAGTCATTCCTCGTCTCGATGGGGGGCATGCACGTGCGCTTTCCTGCCGAGCTGTAGCAGCAGTGTCACGCTTCCCTTCGCGTGGATCAAGGGATCTGTGGCTTTCCCTAGAGTTTTCCCACTAGGCCTTCCCACGAGGCTTTCCCCAGGGCTGTCCACGTACCACCGTGGTGTGAGTCGATCCTCCGCTAGAAAGTCGAGGCACTGCAGGGAAAACAGGTTTCCCCTGGAATGGACTGAGACATCTGGGGGACTCTGGGAATGGTGGCACGACCCTGGAGTTCCTCGGCGCCCTGTCCTGTGGAGAATGCTTCCTCATGAGATGGCGCGGGATCGCCGGGAATTCTTTCCCAACCACGCAGGGAAAGGATCCCTCCTCACGAGCTAGGAGGCGGAAACGGGCTCCTCTGCATGTGGGCGGGACTCTCGTGCTTCCTCTCGAGTGGAGACGGGTACGTCGGGAACTACTTGAGTTGCAGCAAGGTTGTGAAGGACCCTTAGGAAGTTCAAGAAGGTAAGGTGTGATTAGCCTCGAGACCTCTCAGCTGAAATGGGCCTCATCTCGCCTGGAGGGGAGAACCTCCTGGATTTTCTCGAATTGCGGCAGGTGCTCTCGACTTACGACGGGGACCTCAGGGACCCTCTGGTGGCCTCAGGAAAGGCCAGTCCCCATGCGAGTTGCTCGGGGCCTCTCGGTTTCCTCTCCCTTCGATGCCGGGGCCTAAGATCTTGTGTGGAGTCGGTGCCGGAACCTGAGGATTCCTCTCCAGTGCTCACATGGATCTTGGGGTACTTCTGGAGTCTCCCCAGGGAAGTTAGTCATCGTCTCGAGTGGGGGCATGCACCTGCGCTTTCCCTCCCTAGCTGTAGCAGCAGTGTCATGCTCCCGTCGCGTGGATCAAGGGATCGGTGGCTTTCACTCGAGGCTTTCCCACGGAGACTTTCCCACAGGGCTGTCCCACGTGCCACCGTGGTGTGAGTCTATCCTCGGCTTGAAAGTCGAGGCAGTGCAGGGAAAACAGGTTTCCCTGGAATGGACTGAGACATCTGGGGGACTCTGGGAATCGTGCACCCACCCTGGAGTTCCTCTCGCCTTTCCTGTGGAGAGCGCCTCCTCTTGAGATGCGAGGGGAACGCCCGGAATTTTTTCCCCGAACACGCAGTGAAAGGTTCCCTCCTCAAGAGCTAGGAGGTGGAAACGGG
>NW_017194709.1:0-9216 GCF_001704415.2 Capra hircus
GCACCGACTCCACACAAGTCTTTGCCGGCTTCCAGCCCCGGTGGATCCAGGGAATTCGAAGGGTGGACGGCGTTGGCGTGGAAAGACTTGTTTATTTATTAATGTAAGATTAGATTAGGAAACTATATTGTAGTAAGAAGGTTAAGTGGAGGAAGAGGACTGAATAGCTTGGTTTACGCGGACGGCCAATAAAATTCCAGACAAGGAATTTGCACCACCTACGTTGGGCCACCGGCACCCGCTTGAATATCTAAGGGTGCCTCGCCTTAAGCTCCCTTTCGTGTGGGTCTTAACAGCCAGGACAAGTAAGTAGACCTGGCGAGCCTCCGCACTCCAGGTGGAGATTCAGCCTGAAGTTAAAGTAAAGAGCAGAGAGAAGGAAAGGTAGAGAAGAAGAAAGAGTGAGAAAGACACGGGGGGAGCCAGAGTCCCAAGAAACCAGGCTGAGAGACTAGTTCGAGAAGCTGGTCCGAGAAACTGGCCCCCGGCCCCTGGCCTCCTCCTTTATTGTTCAGAAGGCCTTTTATACTTTTGATAAAACATGGAGATCAATGGATAACACAAAATTATGTAGTGTTCGCAACCCAGATTCTTTCTGTATATCATTTTGTATACTAAAGGTCTCAGGTGATTTACATTATCTTCTGGCCAAGAGGCTTGTTAACACTTTTTGGCTCTCTTCCTTAATGAATGTTAATTTTGTTTCCCCTGAAGTGTTTTTCTTTAATCTGCATCTCCTTAAAGCATTAAAGTTACATCTCTATAGAACAAAGGTGCAGTGGGTTATAACAAAGAAGGTACTTAACTCAAAGATCTAATGTTGCTAATACCAGGTCTACTACTTGTTTTTCTATATACCAACTATATCTAATAATAAAGGATATGAAAATTTGGCAGCAAGCATTGACCCAAAAAATGAAACTTTTAATCAGTCCTATTCTAAAGATTTTGACTCCTCGGAAGCTCCTGCATTCCTAGGATGTTTTAAGCTTCCTGTGCCTCCTGCGGTCAGGAGGCCTCAAACAATCACAAGCGCAGCTGTACGAGTCCTACAGGCAGGCTAGAAAGCCATCAGAGGTTTTTTGGATTGAAACACTCTTTCAAATGCAGAAGACTAACGCCCTGAATTGACTTTTTCCAGAAAAGGTCAGAAGAGTGAAAAAGCAGAGCACAAAAACCGGCAGATTTTTGTTGGGGTACATGATTAAAAATTTCCAGAGGGGTCCCTGAAGTCTGAGCATGCCTTGCGTATGTCAGCTTCCATCCTCATAACCTTGTCACGGGCGGGCTTCCTCACACTGGCTCCCGGCAGTCTTAGGCCCCGGCATCGACGGGAGAGGAATCCCGAGAGGCCCGAGCAACTCGCATGCGGACTGGCCTTTCCTGAGGCCAACAGAGTGGGTCCCTGAGGTCCCCGTCGTAAGTCGAGAGCACCTGCCGCAACACGAGAACATCCAGGAGGTTCTCCACTCCAGGCGAGATGAGGCCCATTTCCGCTGAGGCGTCTCGAGGCTAATCACACCTAACCTCTGGAACTTCCAAAGGGTCCTTCACACCCTTGCTGCAACTCAAGAAGTTCCCCGACATACCCGTCTCCACTCGAGAGGAAGCACGAGAGTCCCGCCCACATCCAGAGGAGCCCCATTTCTGCCTCCTAACTCGAGAGGAGGGATCCTTTCCCTGCGTGGTCGGGAAATAATTCCCGGCGTTCCCGTCGCATCTCAAGAGGAGGCGCTCTCCACAGGAAAGGCGAGGGGAACTCCAAGGTCGTGCCACCATTCCCAGAGTCTCCCAGATATCTCAGTCCATTCCCGGGAAACCTGTTTTCCCTGCACTGCCTCGACTTTCAAGCCGAGGATCGACTCACACCACGGTGGCACGTGGGACAGCCCTGTGGGAAAGTCTCGTGGGAAAGCCTGGTGGGAAAGCCACGATGGAAAGCCACAGATCCCTTGATCCACGCGACGGGAAGCGTGACACTGCTGCTACAGCTCGGAGGAAAGCGCACGTGCATGCCCCCACTCGAGACGAGGACTGACTCCCCTGGGGAGACTCCAGAAGTACCCCAAGATCCATGTCAGCACTGGAGAGGAATCCTCAGGTTCTGGCCCCGACTCCACACAAGGTCTTAGGGCCCGGCATCGACGGGAGAGGAATCCCGAGAGGCCCCCCAAGCAACTCACAGGGGCACTGGCCGTTCCTGAGGCCACCAGAGCGGGTCCCTGAGGTCCCCATCATAAGTAAAGAGCACGTGCCGCAACTTGAGAAAATCCAGGAGGTTCTCCTTTCCAGGCGAGATGAGGCGCATTTCCGCTGAGGTGTCTCGAGGCTAATCACACCTAACCTCTGGAACTTCTAAAGGGTTCTTCACACCCTTGCTGCAACTCAAGAAGTTCCCCGACATACACTTCTGCACTCGAGAGGAAGCACGAGAGGCCCGCCCACATCCAGAGGAGCCCCGCTTCCACCTCATAGCTCGAGAGGAGGGATCCTTTCCCTGAGTGGTCGGGAATGAATTCCCGGACTTGCCATAGCAGCTCAAGAGGGGCGCTCTCCACAGGAAAGGCGAGAGGAACTCCAGGGTCGTTCCACCATTCCCAGAGTCCCCAGATGTCTCAGTTCACTCCAGGGAAACCTGTTTTCCCTGCACTGCCTCGACTTTCAAGTCGAGGATCGACTCACACCACGGTGGCACGTGGGACAGCCCTGTGGGAAAGCCTCGTGGGAAAGCCTCGTGGGAATGCCTCGAGGGAAAGCCACAGGTCCCTTGATCCACACGAAGGGAAGCATGACACTGCTGCTACAGCTCGGGAGGAAAGCGCACGTGCATGCCCCCACTCGAGACGAAGACTGACTCCCCTGGGGAGACTCCAGAAGTACCGCAGGATCCATGTCAGCACTGGAGAGGAATCCTCAGCTTCCGGCACCGCCTCCACACAAGGTCTTAGGGCCCGGAATCGTCGGGAGAGGAATCCCGAGAGGACCCCAAGCAACTCGCAGGGGGACTGGCCTTTCCTGAGGCTGCCAGAGCGGGTCCCTGAGGTCCCCGTCTTAAGTCAAGAGCACCTGCCGCAACTCGAGAAAATTCAGGAGGTTCTCCCCTCCAGGCGAGATGAGGCCCATTTCAGCTGAGGCTTCTCGAGGCTAATCACACCTAACCTCTGGAACTTCCAAAGGGTCCTTCACACCCTTGCTGCAACTCAAGAAGTTCCCGATATACCCGTCTCCACTGGAGAGGAAGCACGAGAGTCCCGCCCACATCCAGAGGAGCCCCGTTTCCGCCTCATAGCTGGAGAGGAGAGATCCTTTCCCTGCGTGGTCTGGAAAGAATTCCCGGCGTTCCCGTCGCATCTCAAGATGAGGTGCTCTCCACAGGAAAGGCGAGAGGAACTCCAGGGTCGTGCCACCATTCCCAGAGTCCCCCAGATGTCTCAGTCCATTCCAGGGAAACCTGTTTTCCCTGCACTGCCTCGACTTTCAAGCCGAGGATCGACTCACACCACGGTGGCACGTGGGACAGCCCTGTGGGAAAGCCTCGTGGGAAAGCATCATGGGAAAGCCTCGTGGGAAAGCCTCGAGGGAAAGCCACTGATCCCATGATCCACGCGACGGGAGGGTGACACTGCTGCTACAACGCGGGAGGAAAGCGCACGTGCATGCCCCCACTGAGAGGATGACTGACTCCCCTGGGGAGATTCCAGAAGTACCCTAAGATCCATGTCAGCACTGGAGAGGAATCCTCAGGTTCCAGCACCGACTCCACACAAGGTCTTAGGCCCTGGCATCGAAGGGAGAGGAATCCCAAGAGGCCCCCGAGCTACTCGCATGGGGACCGGCCTTTCCTGAGGCCAGAGTGGGTCCCTGAGGTCCCCGTCTTAAGTCGAGAGCACCTGCAGCAACTCGAGAACATCCAGGTGGTTCTCCCCTCCAGGCGAGATGAGGCCCATTTCCGTTGAGGCGTCTCGAGGCTAATCACACCTAACCTCTGGAACTTCCAAAGGGTCCTTCACACGCTTGCTGCAACTCAAGAAGTTCCCCGACATACCAGTCTCCACTCGAGAGGAAGCACGAGGGTCCCCCCACATCCAGAGGAGCCTGGTTTCCACCTCGTAGCTTGAGATTAGGGATTCTTTTCCTGCTTCGTCTGGAAAGATTTCCCGGCTTTCCCGTCGCATCTCAAGAAGAGGCGCTCTCAATAGGAAAGGCGAGAGAAACCCCAGTGTCGTGCCACAATTCCAAGGGACCCCCATATGTCTCAGTCCATTCCAGAGGAACTTGTTTTCCCTGCACTGCCTCTTCTTTCACGCCGAGGATCCTCTCACTCCACCATGGCATGTCCCACGTGGGACAGCCCTGTGGGAAAGCCTCGTCGGAAAGCCTCGAGGGAAAGCCACAGATCCCTTGATCCCCGCGACGGGAAGTGTGACACTGCTGCTACAGTTCGTGAGGAAAGCTCACGTGCATGCCCCCACACGAGATGAGCACTGACTCCCCAGGAGAGACTCCAGAAGTACCCCAAGATCCATGTCAGCACTGGAGAGGAAACCTCAGGTTCCAGCCCCGACTCCACACAAGGTCTTAGGCCCCGACATCGACGGGAGAGGAATCCCGAAAGGCCGCCTTGCAACTCCCATGGGCACTGGCCTTTCCTGAGGCCACCAGAGCGGGTCCCTGTGGTCCCCGTCGTAACTCGAGAGACCCTGCCCAACTCTAGAAAATCCAGGAGGTTCTCCGCTCCAGGCGAGATGAGGCCCATTTCCTCTGAGGCGTCTAGAGTCTCATCACACCTAAACTCTGGAAATTCAAAAGGGTCCTTGCTGCAACTCAAGAAGTTCCCCGACATACCCGTCTCCACTCGAGAGGAAGCACGAGGGTCCCGCCCACATCCAGAGGAACCCCGTTTCCGCCTGGTAGCTCGAGATGAGGGATCCTATCCTTCTTAGTCAAGAAAGATTTTTCAGCGTTCCCGTGGCCTCTCAAGAGCAAGGGCTCTCAATAGGAAAGGCGAGAGGAACTCCAGGGTCGTGCCACCATTCCAAGAGTCCCCCAGATATCTCAGTCCATTTCAGAGGAACCTGTTTTCCCCACAATGCCTCGACTTTCACGCCGAGGATCCACTCACACCATGGTGGCACGTGGGACAGCCTTTGGGAAAGCCTCGTGGGAAAGCCACAGATCCCTTGATCCCCGCGAAGGGAAGCGTGACACATCTGCTACACTGTCCCTGAGGTCACGGTCGTATGTTGAGAGCACCTGCCGCAACTCGAGAAAATCCAGGAGGTTCTCTGCTCCAGTCGAGATGAGGCCCATTTTCTCTGTGGCGTCTCGAGAGTAATCACACCTAAACTCTGGAACTTCCAAGGGGTCCTACACACCCTTGCCACAACTCAGGAGGTTCCCCAATATACCCGTCTCCACTCCAGAGGAAGCACGAGGGTCCGGCCTCCTCCAGAGGAGCTCCGTTTCCGCCTCCAATCTCGAGATGAGGGATCCTTCCCTGCTTCCTCGGGAAAGAATTCCCAACGTTTCCGACGCATCTCAAGAGGAGGTGCGCTGCACAGGAAAGGCGAGAGGAACTCATGGGTCGTGCCACCATTCCAAGTGCCCCCAGATGTCTCCGTCCATTCCAGAGGATCCTGTTTTCCCTGCACTGCTTCGACTTTCATGCCGAGGATCGGCTCACCCCACGGTGGCACGTGGGAGAGCCCTGTGGGAAAGCCTCGTGGGACAGCCTCGAGGGAAAGCCACAGATCCCTTGATCCACGCGACGGGAAGCGTGACACTGCTGCTACATCTCGGGAGGAAAGCGCCCGAGCATGCCCCCCTCGAGACGAGGACTGAATCCCCTGGGGAGACTCCAGAAGTACCCCAAGATTCATGTCAGCACTGGAGAGGTATCCTCAAGTTCTGACACTGACTCCACACAAGGTCTTAGGCCCAGGCATCGAAGGGAGAGGAATCCCAAGAGGCCCCTGAGCAACTCGCATGATGACTGGCCGTTCCTGAGGCCACCAGAGCTGGTCCCTGATGTCCCCGTTGTAAGTCGAGAGCACCTGCCGCAACTCGAGAAAATCCAGGAGGTTCTCCCCTCCAGGCGAGATGAGGCCCATTTCTCTGAGGCATCTCGAGGTTAATCACACCTAACCTCTGGAACTTCCAAAGGGTCCTTCACACCCTTGCTGCAACTCAAGAAGTTCCCCGACATACCCGTCTCCACTCGAGAGGAAGCAAGAGAGTCCCGCCCACATCCAGAGGAGACCCGTTTCCGCCTCCTAGATCCAGAGGAGCGATCCTTTCCCTGCGTGTTCGGGAAAGAATTCCCGGCGGTCCTGTCGTATCTCAAGAGGAGGCGCTCTCCACAGGAAAGGCGAGAGGAACTCCAGGGTCGTGCCACCATTCCCAGAGTCCCCCAGATGTCTCAGTCCACTCCAGGGAAACCTGTGTTACCTGCACTGCCTCGACTTTCAAGCCGAGGATCGACTCACACCACGGTGGCACGTGGGACAGCCCTGTGGGAAAGCCTCGTGGGAAAGCCTCGTGGAATGCCTCGAGGGAAAGCCACAGATCCCTTGATCCACGCGAAGGGAAGCGTGACACTGCTGCTACAGCTCGGGAGAAAAGCACACGTGCATGGCCCCACTCGAAACGAGGACTGACCCCCCTGGGGAGACTCCAGAAGTACCCCAGGATCCATATCAGCAATGGAGAGGAATCCTCAGGTTCCGGCACCGACTCCACACAAGGTCATAGGCCCCGGCATCGACGGGAGAGGAATCCCGAGAGGCCCCCGAGCAACTCGCATGGGGACTGGCCTTTCCTGAGGCCACCAGAGCGGGTCCCTGAGGTCCCCGTCGTAAGTCGAGAGCACCGGCCGCAACTCGAGAAAATCCAGGAGGTTCTCCCGTCCAGGCGAGATGAGGCCCATTTCCAATGAGGCGTCTCGAGGCTAATCACACCTAACTTCTGGAACTTCCAAAGGGTCCTTCACATCCTTGCTGCAACTCAAGAAGTTTCCCGACATACACGTCTCCACTCAAGAGGAAGCACGAGAGCCCCGCCCACATCCAGAGGAGCCCCTTTTCCGCCTCATAGCTCGAGAGGAGGGATCCTTTCCCTGCGTGGTCGGGAATGAATTCCCAGACTTGCCATAGCAGCTCAAGAGGGGCGCTCTTCACAGGAAAGGCGAGAGGAACTCCAGGGTCGTGCCACCATTCCCAGAGTCCCCAGATGTCTCAGTCCATTCCAGGGAAACCTGTTTTCCTGGCACTGCCTCCACTTTCAAGCGAGGGTTGACTCACACAACGGTGGCACGTGGGATAGCCCTGTGGTAAAGCCTCGTGGGAAACCCTGGTGGGTAAGCCTCGAGGGAAAGCCACAGATCCCTTGATCCACGCGAAGGGAAGCATAACACTCCTGCTACATCTCGGGAGGAAAGCGCACAAGCATGCCCCCACTCGAGACGAGGACTGACTCCCCTGGGGAGACTCCAGAACTGCCCCAAGATTCATGTCAGCACTGGAGAGGTATCCTCAAGTTCTGACACTGACTCCACACAAGGTCTTAGGCCCAGGCATCGACGGGAGAGGAATCCCGAGAGGCCCTCTAGCAACCTGCATGGGGACTGGCCTTTCCTGAGGCCACCAGAGCGGGTCCCTGAGGTCCCCGTCTTAAGTCCAGAGCACCTGCCGCAACTCGAGAAAATCCAGGAGGTTCTCCCCTCCAGGCGAGATGAGGCCCATTTCAGCTGAGGCTTCTCGAGGCTAATCACACCTAACCTCTGGAACTTCCAAAGGGTCCTTCACACCCTTGCTGCAACTCAAGAAGTTCCCCGACATACCCGTCTCCACTCCAGGGGAAGCACGAGGGTCCCGCCCACATCCAGAGGAACCCCGTTTCCGCCTGGTAGCTCGAGATGAGGGATCCTATCCTGCTTAGTCAGGAAAGATTTTTCAGCGTTCCCGTGGCCTCTCAAGAGCAAGGGCTCTCAATAGGAAAGGAGAGAGGAACTCCAGGGTCGTGCCACCATTCCAAGAGTCCCCCAGATATCTCAGTCCATTTCAGAGGAACCTGTTTTCCCCTCAATGCCTCGACTTTCACGCCGAGGATCCACTCACACCATGGTGGCACGTGGGACAGCCCTGTGGGAAAGCCTCGTGGGAAAGCCACAGATCCCTTGATCCCCGCGACGGGAAGCGTGACACATCTGCTACACTGTCCCTGAGGTCACGGTCGTATGTCGAGAGCACCTGCCGCAACTCGAGAAAATCCAGGAGGTTCTCTGCGCCAGTCGAGATGAGGCCCATTTTATCTGCGGCTTCTCGAGAGTAATCACACCTAAACTCTGGAACTTCCAAAGGGTCCTACACACCCTTGCTACAACTCAGGAGGTTCCCTGATATACCCGTCTCCACTCCAGAGGAAGCACGAGGGTCCGGCCTCCTCCAGAGGAGCTCCGTTTCCGCCTCCAAGCTCGAGATGAGGGATCCTTCCCTGCTTCCTCGGGAAAGAATTCCCGGCGTTCCCGTCGCATCTCAAGAGGAGGCCCTCTCACAGGAAAAGCGAGAGGAACTCCAGGGCCGTGCCAACATTCCCAGAGTCCCCAGATGTATCAGTCCATTCCAGGAAACCTGTTTTCCCTGTACTGCCTGGACTTTCAGCGAGGATCGACTCACACCACGGTGGCACGTGGGAGAGCCCTGTGGGAAAGCCTCGTGGGACAGCCTCGAGGAAAGCCACAGATCCCTTGATCCACGCGACGGGAAGCGTGACACTGCTGCTACAGCTCGGGAGGAAAGCACACGTGCATGCCCCCCACTCGAGACGAGGACTGACTCCCCTGGAGACTCCAGAAGTACCCCAAGATGCATGTCAGCCCTGGAGAGGAATCCTCAGGTTCCGGGCCCGACTCCACACAAGGTCTTAGGCCCTGGCATCGACGGGAGAGGAACAGCGACAGCCTCTAGCAACTCGCATGGGGACTGGCCTTTCCTGAGGTCACCAGAGCGGGTCCATGAGGTCCCCCGTCGTAAGTCAAGAGCACCTGCCGCAACTCGGTAAAATCCAGGAGGTTCTCCCCTGCAGGCGAGATGAGGCCCGTTTCCACTGAGGTGTCTCGAGGCTAATCACACTTGACCTCTGGAACTTCCAAAGAGTCTTTCACTGCCATGCTGCAACTCAAGAAGTTCCCGGCATACCCGTCTCCACTCAAGAGCAAGC
>NW_017194710.1:0-9214 GCF_001704415.2 Capra hircus
TTCCTTTCTTAGAGGCTGTTATCCCTGAGCTTGGGGCGTAGGGAGTAGCCCCACACTCACAGGGAAAGGCAAAGACTCCTCCATACATCTCCTCTATCCCTTTGCTCTGGAGGAGAGCTCTAGTGAGCCTAGTCTTTCAGGAAAATTCTTGGCTTGGACAGGATCTCACCCTGTTTGTGAACCTGCATACCCAACCAGGGGCCACAGAGCACCTGTTTTCAGTAAAACGGGCCCTGAAAGGGTGCAGCCTAGCAAGAGCTTGAAATCCATTCAATTGCTGTTTTTGTACCTCTGACAGAGCGAGCTTGGCTCCACCCTTTGGCAGTGAGGAGAAAAGAGGCATGACACCCTCCCCAAGGGGACATGGGGCCTACTTCGAGAGGAAAGGCCCCTTGTGGAGCTGAGGCCAGGAAGGCACACAGTCGTGTCAAACACACTTCCACTGCTTGCTTCTTCAGGGGCACTACCGCTATCAGCTAGGAATGTCTTTGCAATGATCACAAAGGGAAGGGCATATACAGGGCCCTGCTTCTGGACCTCCGGTGCTCTGAGCAAATCTCGAGGTCTCCGTGTTGTGTCAAGGTCAAGGTCAAGTTCAAGGTCAAGGTCAAGGTCAAGTTTCAAGCAAGTCAAGTTTAAGTTCAAGTTCAAGGTCAACTTCAAAGGTCCGTCAAGTGTTTCAAAGGTCAAGGTCAAGTCAAGGTTCAAATCAAGTTCAAGTTCAAGTTGTTGAAGTTGACAAGTTCAAGTGAAGTTCAAGTTCAAGGTTAAGTTCAAGGTCAAGTCAAGTTCAAGTTGAAGTTCAAGTTCAAGTTCAAGTCAAGTTCAAGTTCAATGTCAAGGTCAGATCAAGTTCAAGTTCAAAGGTCAAGATCAAGTTCAAGTTCAAGTTCAAGTCAAGTTCAAGTTCAAAGTCAAGTTCAAGTTCAAGTCAAGGTCAAGTTCAAGGTTCAAGTTCAAGTTCAAGTTCAAGTTCAAAGTTCAACTTCAAGGTCAAGGTCAAGGCCAAGGTTCAAGTTCAAGTGAAGGTCAAGGTCAAGTTCAAGTCAAGGTCAAGTTCAAGTTCAAGGGCAGGGCAAGGCCAAGCCCAAGACCAAGGCAAGGGCAACAGCAACGTCAAGGGCAAGGCCAAGGCCCAGGCCAAGGCAAAGGCCAAGGCCACCAAAGCGAAGCCCAAACCCCGTAACGCCTGACAAAAGGCAGAAAGCCACTAGGCCCCTGTGCAGAGGAAGCCACTGAAGGCAGCAAGGCCACAGAGCTCCCCGACTCCCATTCCCACATAAAGATGTGAGGATAAAGGGCCTCATCCCAGCAAAGCACCCGCTCCCACCACCCCCAACCCCGGCCCCGCCCCCCGCAGCACGCCCCTGAAACAACACTGTCTTCCAGAAAAGAGAACGGAGAAGCCATGTGTGTGCCAAAGGAGCAAGATGAACGAACGATGCCACGCCCTCCGAATTTGGGCACACCTGACGCCTCGGAACCCCGGCCTGGCTGATGGTCCCAGCCGTTCTCGGTGGAAGGGGGGTCAACACATTGGCCAGAGCCCTTGCCCAGGCCACCCGCAAATCCCCTGAGATGTGATCCGACCACAGGGACCGAGGGCAAACGTACCGCTTGAGGTGCTGGAGGAGCCGGACGAAGCCATGGTGGGAGAGGCAACACGGGGCACGCTGCAGACTGGCTGGCCGAGTGGGCAGGGACCCAACAGCTCAGGACTCTGGGAGAACGGGAGGCGTCTCCGCCACCATTGACGTCAATAGGGTTTGGGTGGGTAGATGGAGGGGGCCGCCCTGGCCTCTTTCCAAGCAGAGACCCTGGACGGAGTCCCGTGGAGCGAGTGGGCTTTTCCCGGGCACGGCTGTGGCCTGGACCACCAAGATCCCCGTTGGGGTGGGCGGGCAGTTCGGGGGCTTTGGTTTGTGGCCCTCCCTCGCAGCGGGGGGTGGGTTCAACCCGAGTGGATCAATCAGGGGCCCTCAGCAGTGCCAAGGGAACTCACCGCCCAGGAAACGCCCCTAGGTCCCTTTGAATTGGCCACCAACGCCCCCTTTCCCAGCCTGCCTTGCTCTGGGATTTCCCGCCTTTTCACATTCCACAGGTCCCTGGTCCTCGACTGTCCCGCTCTGGCTCCTCCGAGGCATTCCGGGACACCAGACGCTCTCTCCCAGCGCCTCCACCTAGATGCCTCGCTGTCCTCGCCTCCGTTTCCCCCATGCCCCTCCCCAACTCCTCCGTGGGCTCTTGGCATCCTTTCCCTACAGCAGTCCCAGAGTGCCACCGCCGAGGGCTTTGAGTTGCCTGGAGCCCAAGGCTCCGGCCAGAGACCTGAGGGGCCAGCGTCTGGACTGGCAGCTAATGCCATTTGGGGCTTTTCTCACGTGGAGCCTGAGGCCCGCACGTCCGCGGGCAACCCCCCAGCGCCGAGTGCCCTGGAGATACCCGCCCAAGGGGACAGTGTATCCCCTACTGTGGGGAAGGAGGTTCCTGTTTTCCCTGCACTGGTTCGACTTTCACGCCGAATATCGACTCACACCATGTTGGCAAGTGGAATAGCCCTGTGGGAAAGCCTCATGGGAAAGACTCCAGGGAAAGCCACAGATTCCTTGATCCACGAGAAGGGAAGCGTGACACTGCTGCTACTGCTCGGGAGGAAGCGCACGTGCATGACCCCACTCGAACCGAGGACTGACGCAAGCTTGGGAGACTCCAGAAGTACTCCAAGATCCATGTCAGCACTGGAGAGGAATCCTCAGGTTCCGGTCCCGAATCCACACAAGGTCTTAGGCCCCGGCATCGACCGGAGAGGAATCCTGAGAGGCCCCCTAGCACCTCGCATGGGGACTGGCCTTTCCTGAGGTCACCAGAGCGGGTCCCTGAGGTCTCCATCGTAACTCGAGAGCACCTGCCGCAACTCGAGAAAATCCAGGAGGTTCTCCCTCCAGGCGAGATGAGGCCCATTTCCGCTGAGGCATCTCGAGGCTAATCACACCTAAACTCTGGAATTTCCAAAGGGTCCTTCACACCCTTGCTGCAAGTCAAGAAGTTCTCCCGACATACCCATATCCACTCGAGAGGAAGGACGAGGGTCCCGCCCATATCCAGCGGAGCCCCGTTTCCGCCTCGTAGCTCGAGAAGAGGGATCCTTTCCCTTCGTCGCCGGGAAAGAATTCCCGGCCTTCCCGTCGCATCTCAAGAGGAGGCGCTCTCAACAGGAAAGACGAGAGGAACTCCAGGGCCTTGCCAGCATTCCAAGAGTCCCCCAGATGTCTCAGTCCATTCCCGAAGAAACTGTTTTCCCTGCACTGCCTCGACGTTCACGCCGAGGATTGACTCACACCACCGTGGCACGTGGGACAGCCCTGTTGGAAAGCCTCGTGGGAAAGCCTCAATGGAAAGCGACAGATCCCTTGATACACACGTCGGCAGGCGTGACACTGCTGCTGCAGGTCGTGAGGAAATGGCAGGTGCATGCCCCCACACGAGATGAGGACTGACTCCCCTGGTGAGACTCCAGAAGTATGGAAAGATTCATGTCAGCACTGGAGAGGCATCCTCAGGGTCTGGCCCCGACTCCACACAAGGTCTTAGGCACCGGCATCGATGGGAGAGGAATCCCTAGAGGCCCCCTGGTAACTCGCATGGGGACTGGCCTTTCCTGAGGCCACCAGAGCGGGTCCCTGAGGACCCGTCGTAACTAGAGAGCACCTGCCACAACTGGGTAAAATCCAGGAGGTTCTCCCCTCCAGGCGGATTGAGGCCCATTTCCTCTGAGGTGTCTGAAGGCTCATCACACCTAACCTCTGGAAATTCAAAAGGGTCCTTGCTGCAACTCAATAAGTTCCCCGACATACCCGTCTCCACACGAGAGGAAGCACGAGGGTCCCGCCCACATTCAGAGGAACCCCGTATCCGAGATGAAGGATCCTATCCTGCTTAGTCAGGAAAGATTTTTCGGCGTTCCCGTGGCATCTCAAGAGCAAGGGCTCTCAATAGGAAAGGCGAGAGGAACTCCAGGGTCGGGCCACCATTCCAAGAGTCCCCCAGATGTCTCAGTCCATTTCAGAGGAACCCGTTTTCCCAGCACTGCCTCGACTTTCACGCCGAGGATCCACTCACACCATGGTGGCATGTGGGACAGCCCTGTGAGAAAGCCTCGAGGGAAAGCCACAGATCCCTTGATTCCCGGGACGGGAAGCGTGACACATCTGCTACACTGTCCCTGAGGTCACGGTCGTATGTCGAGAGTACCTGCCGCAACTCGAGAAAATCCAGGAGGTTCTCTGCTCCAGTCGAGATGAGGCCCATTTTCTCTGTGGCGTCTCGAGAGTAATCACACCTAAACTCTGGAACTTCCAAAGTGTCCTAAACACCCTTGCTAAAACTCAAGAAGTTGCCCGACATACCCGTCTCCACTCCAGAGGAAGCACGAGGGTCCGGCCAACGCCAGAGGAGCTCCGTTTCCGCCTCCAAGCTCGAGATGAGGGATCCTTCCCTGCTTCCTCGGGAAAGAATTCCTGACGTTTCCGACGCATCTCAAGAGGAGGCCCGCTGCACAGGAAAGGCGAGAGGAACTCATGGGTCGTGCCACCATTCCAAGAGTCCCCCAGATGTCTCAGTCCATTCCAGAGGATCCTGTTTTCCATGCACTGCTTCGACTTTCACGCCGAGGATCGACTGACACCACGGTGGCACGAGTGACAACCCTGTGGGAAAGCTTCGTGGGAAAGCGTCGAGGGAAAGCCACAGATCCCTTAAACCACGCGACGGGAAGCGTGACACTGCTGCTACAGCACGGGAGGAAAGCGCACTTGCATGCCCCTACTCGAGACGAGAGCTGACTCCCCTGGGGAGACTCCAGATATACCCCAAGATGCATGTCAGCCCTGGAGAGGAATCCTCAGGTTCCGGCCCCGACTCCACACAAGGTCTTAGGCCCTGGCATCGACGGGAGAGGAATAGCGACATGACCTCTAGCAACTCGCATGGGGACTGGCCTTTCCTGAGGTCACCAGAGCGGGTCCATGAGGTCCCCGTCGTAAGTCGAGAGCACCTGCCGCAACTCGGTAAAATCCAGGAGGTTCTCCCCTGCAGGCGAGATGAGGCCCATTTCCGCTGAGCCGACTCGAGTCTAATCACACCTAACCTCTGGAAATTCCAAAGGGTCCTTCACAGCCTTGCTGCAACTCAAGAAGTTCCCCGACATACCCGTCTCCACTCAAGAGGAAGCAGGAGTGTCCCGCCCACATCCAGAGGAGCCCCGTTTCCGCCTCCTAGCTCGAGAGGAGGTATCATTTCCTTTCGTGGTCGGCAAAGAATTCCAGGCCCTCCCGTCGCATCTCAAGAGGAGGCGCTCTCCACAGGAAAGGCGAGAGGAACTCCAGGGTCCTTCCACCATTCCCAGAGTCCCCAAGATATCTCAGTCCATTCCAGGGAAAACTGTTTTCCCTTCACTGCCTCGACTTTCAAGCCGAGGATCGACATCGACACACACCACGGTGGCACGAGGGACAACTCTTTGGGAAAGCCTCGAGGGAAAGCCACAGATCCCTTGATCCACGGGAAGGGAACCGTGACACTGCTGCTACAGCTCGGGAGGAAAGCCCACGTGCATGCCCCGACTCGAGACAAGGACTGACTCCCCTGGGGAGACTCCAGAAGTACCCCAATCCATGTCAGCACTGGAGAGGAATCCTCAGGTTCCGGCACCAACTCTAAACAAGGTCTTAGGCCCCAGTATCGAAGGGAGAGGAATCCCGAGAGGCCCCCGAGCAACTCGCATGGGGACTGGCCTTTCCTGAGTGCACCAGAGCAGGTCCCTGAGGTCCCGTCGTAAGTCGAGAGCACCTGCCGCAACTCGAGAAAATCCAGGAGGTTCTCCCCTCCAGGCAAGATGAGGCCCATTTCCGCTGAGGCGTATCGAGGCTAACCACACCTAACTTCTGGAACTTCCAAAGGGTCCTTCACACCCTTGCTGCACCTCAAGAAGTTCCCCGACATACCCATCTCCACTCGAGAGGAAGCACGAGACTCCCGCCCACATCCAGAGGAGCCCCGTTTCCGCCTCCTAGCTCGAGAGGAGGGATCCTTTCCCTGCGTGGTGGGGAAAGAATTACCGGCATTTCCGTCGCATCTCAAGAGGAGGCGTTCTCCACAGGAAAGGCGAGAGGAACTCCAGGGTCGTGCCACCATTCCCAGAGTCCCCCAGATGTCTCAGTCCATTTCAGGGAAACCTGTTTTCCCTGCACTGCCTCGACTTTCAAGCCGAGGATCGACTCACACCACGGTGGCACGTGGGACAGCCTTGAGGGAAAGCCTAGTGGGAAAGCCTCGTGAGAAAGCCTCGAGGGAAAGCCACAGATCCCTTGATCCACGTGAAGGGAAGGGTGACACTGCTGCTACAGCTCGGGAGGAAAGCGCACGTGCATGCCCCCACTCGAGACGAGGACTGACTCCCCTGGGGAGACTCCAGAAGTACCCCAAGATCCATGTCAGTACTGGAGAGGAATCCTCAGGATCCGGCACCGACTCCACACAAGGTCTTAGGCCACTGCATCGACGGGAGTGCAATCCCAAAAGGCTCCCGAGGCAACTCACATGGGGACTGGCCTTTCCTGAGGCCTCCAGAGGGGGTCCCTGTGGTCCCCGTCGTAAGTCGAGAGCACCTGCCGCAACTCCGAGAAAATCCAGGAGGTTGTCCCCTCCAGGCGAGATGAGGCCCATTTCCGCTGAGGCGACTCGAGGCTAATCACACCTAACCTCTGGAACTTCCAAAGGGTCCTTCACACCCTTGCTGCAACTCAAGAAGTTCCCCGACAAACCCGTCTCCACTCGAGAGAAAGCACGAGAGTCCCGCCCACATCCAGAGGAGCCCTGTTTCCGCCTCCTAGCTCGAGAGGAGGGATCCTTTCCCTGCGTGGTTGGGAAAGAATTCCCGGAGTTCCCGTCGCATCTCAAAATGAGGCGTTCTCCACAGGAAAGGCGAGAGGAACTCCAGGGTCGTTCCACCATTCCCAGAGTTCCCAAGATGTCTCAGTCCATTCCAGGGAAACCTGTTTTCCCTGCACGGCCTCGACTTTCAAGGAGAGGATCAACATCGACACATACCAAGGTGGCACGTGGGACAGCCTTGTGGGAAAGCCTCGTGGGAAAGCCACAGATGCCTTGGTCCAAGCGAAGGGAAGTGTGACACTGCTGCTACAGATCGGGAGGAAAGCGTACATGCATGCACCCACTCGAGACGAGGACTGACTCCCCTGGGGATACTCCAGAAGTACCCCAAGATCCATGTCAGCAATGGAGAGGAATCCTCAGGTTCAGGCACCGACTCCACACAAGGTCTTAGGCCCCGGCATAGATGGGAGAGGAATCCCGAGAGGCCCCCGAGCATACTCGCATGGGAACTGGCCTTTCCTGAGGCCACCAGAGGGGGTCCCTGAGGTCCCGTCGTAAGTCGAAAGCACCAGCCGCAACTCGAGAAAATCTAGGAGGTCGTCCCCTCCAGGCAAGATGAGGCCCATTTCGGCTGAGGCATCTCGAGGCTTATCACACCTAACTTCTGGAAATTCCAAAGGGTCCTTCACACCCTTGCTGCACATCAAGAAGTTCCCCGACATACCCGTGTTCACTCGAAGAGGAAGCACGAGAGACCTGCGCACATCCAGAGGAGCCCCGTTTCCGCCTCATAGCTCGAGAGGAGAGATCTTTCCCTGCGTGGTCGGGGAAAGAATTCCCGGCGTTCCTGTCGCATCTCAAGAGGAGGCGCTCTCCACAGGAAAAGGCGAGAGGAACTCCAGTGTCATGCCACCATTCTCAGAGTCCCCCAGATGTCTCAGTCCATTCCAGGGAAACTGTTTTCCCTGCACTGCCTCGACTTTCAAGCGGAGGATCGACTCATACCACGGTGGCACGTGGGACAGCCCTGTGGGAAAGACTCGTGGGAAAGCTCCTGGGAAAGCCTCGAGGGAAAGCCACAGATCCCTTGATCCACGCGAGGGAAGCGTGACAATGCTGCTACAGCTCGGGAGGAAAGCGCACGTGCATGCCCCACTCGGGCCGAGGACTGACTCCCCTGGGGAGACTCCAGAAGTACCCCAAGATCCATGTCAGTACTGGAGAGGAATCCTCAGGTTCCGGCACCGACTCCAAACAAGGTCTTAGGACCCTGCATCGACGGGAGAGAAATTTCGAAAGGCTCCCGAGCAACTCGCATGGGGACTGGCCTTTCCTGAGGCCTCCAGAGGGTGTCCCGGTGGTCCCCGCCGTAAGTCGAGAGCACCTGCCGCAAGTCGAGAAAATCCAGTAGGTTGTCCCCTCCAGGCGAGATGAGGCCCATTTCCGATGAGGCGTCTCGAGGCTAATCACACCTAAACTCTGGAACTTCCAAAGGGTCCTTTACACCCTTGCTGCAACTCAAGAAGTTCCCCGACATACCCGTCTCCACTCGAGAGGAAGCACGAGAGTTCCACCCACATCCAGAGGAGCCCCGTTTCCGCCTCCTAGCTCGAGAGGAGGGATTCTTTCCCTGCGTGGTCGGGAAAGAATTCCCGGCATTCTCGTTGCATCTCAAGAGGAGACGCTCTACACAGGAAAGGCGAGAGGAACTCCAGGGTCGTGCCACCATTCCAAGAGTCCCTCAGATGTCTCAGTCCATTCCAGGGAAACCTGTTTTTCCTGCACTGTCTCGACCTTCAAGCCGAGGATCGACTCACACCACGGTGGCACGTGGACAGCCCTGTGGGAAAGCCTCGTGGGAAAGCCTCGTGGGAAAGCCTCGAGGGAAAGCCACAGATCCCTTGATCCACACGAAGGGAAGTGATTAGCGCTCGAAGACGCCTCAAGCGAAGGTGCCTCAAATCTCTCCTGAGAAGGGAAGACCCTCCTGGATTTTCTTCGAGTTGCGGCAAGGTGCTCTCCAACTTCAACGGGACTCAACGGGACCCGCTCTGGTGGCCTCAAAGGAAAGGCCAAAGTCCCCAAATGCGAAGGTTTGCCTCAAAGGGTGCTTCTCGGAAATTTCTTCTCCCGTCGATGCGGGCCTAAAGCCTTGTCTGGAGAGTCCGGTGCCGGCACCTGAGTATTTCCTCTCCAAGTGCTGACATGGGTCTTGCGTACTTCTGGGGACGGTCCTCCGGGAGTCAAGTCCTCGTCTACGAGTCGGGGCTGCACGTGCGAATTTTTCCTTTTTTCCCGATCTGTTGCCAGCAGTGTCGTG
>NW_017194711.1:0-9214 GCF_001704415.2 Capra hircus
GGGCTTAAGATCTTGTGTGAAGTCGGGGCCGGAACCTGAGGATTCCTCTCCAGTGCTGACATGGATTTTGGGGTATTTCTGGAGTCTCCCCAGGGGAGTCAGTCCTCGTCTCGAGTGGGGCATTCACAGGCGATTTCCTCCCGAGCTGTAGCAGCAGTGTCACGCTTCCCTTCGCATGGATCAAGGGATCTGTGGCTTTTACTCGAGGCTTTCCCACGAGGTTTTCCCACGAGGCTTTACCACAGGTCTGTCCCACGTGTCACCGTGGTGGGAAGATCCTTGGCTTGAAAGTCGAGGCAGTGCAGGGAAAACAGGTTTCCCTGGAATGGACTGAGACATCTGGGGGACTCTGGAATGGTGGCACGACCCTGGAGTTCCTCTCGCTTTCCTGTGGAGAGCGCCTCCTCTTGAGATGCGACGGGAATGCCGGGAATTCCTTTCCAGACCACTCAGGGAAGGATCCCTCCTCTCGAGCTATGAGGCGGAAACGGGGCTCCTCTTGATGTGGACGGCACTCTCGTGCTTCCCCTCGAGTGTAGACGGGTATGTCGTGGAATTTCTTGAGTTGCAGCAAGGTTGTGAAGGACCCTTTGGAAGTTCCAGAGATTAGGTGTGATTAGCCTCCAAACGACTCAGCGGAAATAGGCCTCATCTTGCCTGGAGGGTACAACCTCCTGGATTTTCTCGAGTGGCAGCAGGTGCTATCAACTTACGACGGGGAACTCAGGGACCCGCTCTGGTGGCCTCAGGAAAGGCCAGTCAACATGCTAGTTGCTCGGGGCCTTTCGGGTTTCCTCTCCATCGATGCCGGGGCCTAAGATCTTCTGTGGTGTCGGTGCGGGAATCTGAGGTTTCCTCTCCAGTGCTGACATGGATCAGCCCCGGTGGATCCAGGGAATTCGAAGGGTGACCGGCGTTGGCGTGGAAAGACTTGTTTTTTATTAATGTAAGATTAGATTAAGAAACTATAGTGTAGTAAGAAGGTTAAGTGGAGGAAGAGGCTGAATAGCTTGGTTTACGCGGAAGGCCAATAAAATTCCAGACAAGGAATTTGCACCATCTACGTTGGGCCACCGGCGCCCGCTTGAATATCTAAGGGTGCCTCGCCTTAAGCTCCCTTTCGTGCCGGTCTTAACAGCCGGGGCAAGTAAGTAGACCTGGCGAGCCTCCGCCGCCCCAGATGGAGATTCAGCCTGAAGTTAAAGTAAAGAGCAGAGAGAGGAAAGGGGAGAGAAGAGGAGAGAGAGAGACATGGGGGGAGCCAGAGTCCCAAGAAAACCAGGCCGAGAGACTAGTTCGAGAAACTGGTCCGAGAAACTGGTCCCCGGCCCCTGGCCCCCATCCTTTATTGTTCAGAAGGCCTTTTATACTTTTGATAAAATGGAGATCAATGGGTAACACAGAATTATGTAGCGTTCGCAGCCCAGACTCTTTCTATACATCATTTTGTATACAAAAGGTCTCAGGTGATTTACATTATCTTCTGGCCAAGAAGCTTGTTAACACTTTTTATCTCTCTTCCTTAATGAATGTTGATTTTGTTTCCCCTGAAGTGTTTTTTCTTTAATTTGCATCTCCTTAAAGCATTAAAGTTACATCTCTATAGAACAAAGGTGCAGTGGGTATAACAAAGAAGGTACTTAACTCAAAGATCTAATGTTGCTAATACCAGGTCTACTACTTGTTTTTCTATATACCAACTATATCTAAAAATAAAGGATATGAAAATTTGGCAGCAAGCATTGACCCAAAAAATGAAACCTTTAATCAGTCCTATTCTAAAGATTTTGACTCCTCGGAAGCTCCTACATTCCTAGGATGTTTTAAGCTTCCTGTGCCTCCTGCGGTCAGGAGGCCTCAAACAATCACATGCGCAGCTGTACGAGTCCTGCAGGCAGGCTAGAAAGCCATCAGAGGGTTTTTGGATTGAAACACTCTTTCAAATGCAGAAGACTAAAGCCCTGAATTGACTTTTTCCAGAAAATGTCAGAAGAGTGGAAAAGCAGAGCACAAAAGCCGGCAGATTTTTGTTGGGGTACATGCTTAGGAATTTGCAGAGGGGGTCCCTGAAGTCTGAGCACGCCTTGCGTATGTCAGCTTCCTTCCTCATGACCTTGTCACGGGCGGGATTCCTCACACTGGCTCCCGGCATTGGGGTACTTCTGGAGTCTCCCCAGGGGAGTCAATCCTCGTCTCGAATGGGGGCATGCAGGGGCTCTACTCCTGAGGTCCAGCTGCAGTGTCCAGCTTCCCTTCACGTGGAGTAAGGGATCTGTGGCTTTCCCTCGAGGCTTTCCCACGAGGGTTTCCGAAGGGTTGTCCCACGTGCCACCGTTGTGTGAGTCGTTTCTAGGCTTGAAAGTCAAGGCAGTGCATGGAAAACAGCTTTCCCCGGAATGGACTGAGACATCTGGGGGACTCTGAATGGTGGCACGACCCTGGAGTTCCTCTCGCCTTTCCTGTGGAGAGCGGCTCCTCTTGAGATGGCTATGGGAATGCCGGGAATTCTTTCCAGACCACGCAGGGAAAAGGATCCCTCCTCTCGAGATAGGAGACGGAAACGGGGCTCCTCTGGATGTGGGCGGAACTCTCGTGCTTCCTCTCGAGTGGAGACGGGTATGTCGGGGAACTTCTTGTAGTTGCAGGCAAGGGTGTGAAGGACCCTTTGGAAGTTCCAGATGGTTAGGTGTGATTAGCCTCAAGACGCCTCTGCTGGAAATGGGGCCTCATCTCGCCTGGAGGGGAGAACCTCCTGGATTTTCTCGAGTTGTGGCAGGGTGCTCTCCGACTCGACTTCAGGGACCATCAGGGACTCCGCTCTGGTGGCCTCAGGAAAGGCCAGTCCCCATGCGAGTTGCTCGGGGGCCTCTCGGGATTCCTCTCCGTCGATGCTGGGGCCTAAGACCTTGTGTGGAGTCAGTGCCAGAACCTGCGGATTCCTCTCCAGTGCTGACATGGATCTTGGGGTACTTCTGGAGTCTCCCCAGGGGAGTCAGTCCTCGTCTCGAGTGGGGGCATTCACGTGTGCTTTCCTCCCGAGCTGTAGCAGCAGTGTCCCGCTTCCCTTCGCGTGGATCAAGGGATCTGTGGTTTTCCATCGAGGCTTTCCAACGAGGCTTTCCCACGAGGCTTTCCCACAGGGCTGTCCCACGTGCCACCGTGGTGTGAGTCGATCCTCGACTTGAAAGTCGAAGCGGTGCAGGGAAAAGAGTTTTCCCTGGAATGGACTGAGACATCTGGGGGACTCTGGGTATGTGGCACGACCCTGGAGTTCCTCTCCCCTTTCCTCTGGAGAGCGCCTCCTCTGAGATACGGCGGGAACGCCGGGAATTCTTTCCCGACCACGCAGTGGAAAGGATCCCTCCTCTCGAGCTAGGAGGCGGAAACGGGGCTCCTCTGGATGTGGGCGGGACTCTCGTGCTTCCTCTCGAGTGGAGACGGGTATGTCAGGGAACTTCTTGTGTTGCAGCAAGGGTGTGAAGGACCCTTTGGAAGTTCCAAAGTTTAGGTGTGACTAGCCTCGAGCCGCCTCAGCGGAAATGGGCCTCATCTCGCCTGGAGGGGGAAACCTCCTGGATTTTCTCGTGTTGCGGCAGGTGCTCTCGACTTAAGACGGGGACCTCAGGGACGCGCTCTGGTGGCCTCAGGAAAGGCCAGTCCCCATGCGAGTTGCTCGGGGGCCTCTCGGAATTCCTCTCCCGTCGATGCCGGGGCCTAAGATCTTGTGTGGAGAGGGTGCCGGAACCTGAGGATTCCTCTCCAGTGCTGACATGGATCTTGGGGTACTTCTGTAGTCTCCACAGTGGAGTCAGTCCTCGTCTCGAATGGGGGCATGAACGTGCGCTTTCCTCCCGAGCTGTAGCAGCAGTGTCGCGCTTCCATTCGCGTGGATCAAGCGATCTGTGGCTTTCCCTCGAGGATTTCCAACGAGGCTTTCCCAGGAGGCTTTTCCACGTGGCTTTCCCACAGGGCTGTGCCACGTGTCACCGTGGTGTGAGTCGATTCTCGGCTTGAAAGTCGACGCAGTGAAGGGAAGACAGGTTTCCCTGGAATGGACTGAGACATCTGGGGGACTCCGGGAATGGTGGCACGACCCTGGAGTTCCTCTCGCCTTTCCTGTGGAGAGCGCCTCCTCTTGAGAGGCGCTGGAAAACGCCGGGAATTCTTTCCCGACCACGCAGGCAAAGGATCCCTCATCTCAGGCTAGGAGGCGGAAACGGGGCTCCTCTGGATGTGGCCGGGACTCTCCTGCTTCCTCTCAAATGGAGACGGGTATGTCGGAGAACTTCTTGAGTTGCAGCAAGGGTGTGAAGAACCCTTTGGAAGTTCCAGAGGTTAGGTGTGATTATCCTCGAGACGCCTCAGCGGAAATGGGCCTCATCTTCGCCTGAAGGGGAGAACCTCCTGAATTTTCTCGAGTTGCAGCAGGTGCTCTCGACTTACGACGGGGACGCTCAGGGACCCACTCTGTTGGCCTCAGGAAAGGCCAGTGCCCATGCGAGTTGCTCGGGACCTCTCGGGATTCCTCTCCCTTCTATGCCGGGGCCTAAGATCTTGTGTGGAGTCGGTGTCGGAACCTGAGCATTCCTCTCCAGGGCTGACATGGATCTTGGGGTACTTCTGGAGTCTCCCCAGTGGAGTCAGTCCTCGTCTCGAGTGGGGACATGCACATGCGCTTTCCTCCCGAGCTGTAGTAGGAGTGTCACGCTACGCTTCGCGTTGATCATGGGATCTGTGGCTTTTCCTCGAGGCTTTCCCTGAGGCTTTCCCACGAGGCTTTCCCTAGGGATATCCCACGTGACACCGTGGTGTGAGTCGATCCTCGGCTTGAAAGTCGAGGCAGTGCAGGGAAAACAGGTTTCCCTGGAATGGACTGAGACATCTTGGGGGACTCTGGGAATGTGACACGACCCTGGAGTTCCTCTCGCCTTTCCTGTGGAGAGCGCCTCCTCTTGAGATGCGACGGGAACGCCGGTAATTCTTTCCCGACCACGCAGGGAAAGGATACCTCCTCTCGAGCTAGGATGCGGAAACGGGGCTCCTCTGGATGTGGGCGGGACTCTCGTGCTTCCTCTCGAGTGGAGACTGGTATGTCGGGGAACTTCTTGAGTTGCAGCAAGGGTGTGAAGGACCCTTTGGAAGTTCCAGAGGTTAGGTGTGAATAGCCTCGAGACGCCTCAGCGGAAATGGGCCTCATCTCGCCTGGAGGGGAGAACCTCCTGGATTTTCTCGAGTTGCGGCGGGTGCTCTCCACTGCCGACGGGGACCACAGGGTCTCTCTCTGGTAGCCTCAGGAAAGGCCAGTCCCCATGGGAGTTGCACGGGGGCCTCTCAGGATTCCTCTAACGTCGATGCTGGGGCCTAAGACCTTGTGTGGAGTCGGTGCCGGAACCTGAGGATTCCTGTCCAGTGCTGACATGGATCTTGGTGTACTTCTGGAGTCTCCCCAGGGGTGTCAGTCCTCCTCTCGAGTGGGGGTATGCACGTGCGCTTTCCTCCCGAGCTGTAGCAGCAGTGTCTCGCTTCCATTCGCCTGGATCAAGGTATCTGTGGATTTCCCTCAAGGCTTTCCCACCAGGCTTTCCCTTGAGGCTTTCCCACGAGGCTTTCCCACAGGGCTGTCCCACATGCAACCGTGGTTGAGTCGATCCTCGGCTTGAAAGTCGAGGCAGTGCAGGGAAAACAGGTTTCCCTGGAATGGAGGAGACATCTGGGGGACTCAGGGAATGGTGGCACGACCCTGGAGTTCCTCTTGCCTTTCCTGTGGAGAGCGCCTCCTCTTGAGATGCGACGGGAACGCCGGGAATTCTTTCCCGAACACGCAGGGAAAGGATCCCTCCTCTCGAGCTAGGAGACGGAAACGGGGCTCCTCTGGATGTGGGCGGGAGTCTCGTGCTTCCTCTCGAGTGGAGACAGGTATGTCGGGGAACTTCTTGAGTTGCAGCAAGGGTGTGAAGGACCCTTTGGAATTTCCAGAGGTTAGGTGTGATTAGCCTCGAGACGTCTCAGCGGAAATGGGCCTCATCTCGCCTGGAGGGGAGAACCTCCTGGATATTTTCGAGATGCGGCAGGAGCTCTCGACTTCCGACGGGGACCTCAGGGACCCACTCTGGCTGGCCTGGGGAAAGTCCTGTCCCCATGCGAGTTTCTCGTGGGCCTCTCGGGATTCCTCTCCCGTCGATGCTGGGGCCTATGACCTTGTGTGGAGTCGGTGCCGGAACCTGAGGATTCCTCTCCAGTGCTGACATGGATCTTGGGGTACTTCTGGAGTCTCCCAGGGGAGTCAGTCCTCGTCTCGAGTGGGGGAATGCATGTAGGCTTTCCTTCCGAGCTGTAGCAGCAGTGTCACCCTTCCCTTCGCGTGGATCAAGGGATCTGTGGGCTTTCCCTCGAGGCTTTCCAAAGAGGCTTTCCCACAGGGCTGTCCCACGTGCCAACCGTTGTGTGAGTCGATCTTCGGCTTGAAAGTCGAGGCAGTGCAGGGAATGCAGGTTTCCCTGGAATGGACTGAGACATCCTGGGAACTCTGGGAATGTGGCACGACCCTGGATTTTCTCTCGCCTTTCCTGTGGAGAGCGCCTCCTCTTGAGATGCGACGGGAACGCCGGGAATTCTTTCCCAACCACGCAGGGAAAGGATCCCTCCTCTCGAGCTCGGAGGCGGAAACGGGGCTCCTCTGAATGAGGGCTGGACTCTCGTCCTTCCTCTCGAGTGGAGACGGGAATGTCGGGGAACTTCTTGAGTTGCAGCAAGGGTGTGAAGGACCCTTTGGAAGTTCCAAAGTTTAGGTGTGACTAGCCTCGAGACCGCCTCAGCGGAAATGGGCCTCATCTCGCCTGGAGGGGGAAACCTCCTGGATTTTCTCGTGTTGCGGCAGGTGCTCTCGACTTATGACGGGGACCTCAGGGACCCATTCTCCTGGACCTCAGGAAAGGCCAGTCCCCATGTGAGTTGCTCGGGGCCTCTCGGGATTCCTTTCCCGACGATGCCGGGGCCTTAAGACCTTGTGTGGAGATGGTGCCGGAACCTGAGGATTCCTCTCCAGTGCTGACATGGATCTTGGGGTAGTTCTGGAGTCTTCCCAGGGGAGTCCAGTTCTCGTCTCGAGTGGGGCAATGCACGTGCGCTTTCCTCTCCGAGCTGTAGCAGCAGTGTCACGCTTCCCATCCGTGGATCAAGGGATCTGTGGCTTTCCCTCCGAGGCTTTCCACCGAGGCTTTCCCACGAGGTTTTCCCACAGGGCTGTCCCACGTGCCACCGTGGTGTGGTTTCGATCCTCGGCTTGAAAGTCGATGGCAGTGCAGGGAAACAGGTTTGCCTGGAATGGGACTGAGACATCTGGGGGACTCTGGGAATGTGGCTACGGACCCTGGAGTTCCTCTGCCTTTCCTGTGGAGAGCGCCTCCTCTTGAGATGCGACGGGAACGCCAGGAATTCTTTCCCGACCACGCAGGAGAAAGGATCCCTCCTCTCGAGCTAAGGAGGCGGAAACGGGGCTCCTCTGGATGTGGGCGGGACCATCGTGCTTCCTCTCGAGTGGAGACGGGTATGTCGGGGAACTTCTTGAGTTGCAGCAAGGGTGTGAAGGACCCTTTGGCAGTTCCAGATGTTAGGTGTGATTTGCCTCGGAGACGCCTCAGCGGAAATGGACCTCATCTCGCCTGGAGGGGAGAACCTCCTGGATTTTCTCGAGTTGCGGCAGGTGCTCTCGACTTACGATGGGGACCTCAGGGACCCGCTCTGGTGGCCTCAGGAAAGGCCAGTCCCCATGCGAGTTGCTCGGGGGCCTCTCGGGATTCCTCTCCCGTCGATGCCGGGCCTATAGATCTTGTGTGGAGCCGGTGCCGGAACCTGAGGATTCCTCTCCAGTGCTGACATGGATCTGGGGGTTCTTCTGTAGTCTCCCGCATGTGGAGTCAGTCCTCGTCTCGAAGTGGGGGCATGCACGATGCGCTTTCCTCTCCGAGCTGTAGGCAGCAGTGTCGACACTTCGCTTTCGCGTGGATCAAGGGATCTGTGGCTTTCCCTACAAGGCCTTTCCGCAAGAGGCTTTCCAACGAGGCTTTCCACAGGGCTGTCCACGTGCCACCGTGTGGTGAGTCGATCTCTACGCTTGAGAAGCTGGAGGCAGTGCTGGGAAAACGGTTTCCCTGGAATGGACTGAGACATCTCTGGGGACTCTGGGAATGTGGTCCACGACCCTGGAGTTTTCCTCTCGAGCTTTCCTGTAGAGAGCGCCTCCACTTGAGATGCGACGGGAACGCCGGAATTCTTTCCCGACCACGCAGGGAAAGGATCCCTCCTCTCGAGCTAGGAGGCCGGCAACAGGGCTCCTCTGGATGTGGGCGGGACTCTCGTGCTTCCTCTCGAGTGGAGTCGCGTATGTCGGGAACTTCTTGAGTTGCAGCAAGGGTGTGAAGGACCCTTTGGAAGTTCCAGAGTTTAGGTGTGATTAGCCTAGAGACGCCTCAGCTGAAATGGGCCTCATCTCGCCAGGAGGGGAGACTCCTGGATTTTCTCGAGTTGCGGGGCAGGTGCTCTCGACTTACGACGGGGACCTCAGGACCCGCTCTTTTGGCCTCAGGAAAGGCCAGTCCCCTTGCGAGTTTGCTCGGGGGCCTCTCGGGCCTCTCGGGTTTCTCTCCCGTCAATGCTGTAGCCTAAAACCTTGTGTGGAGTCAGTGCCGGAACCTGAGGATTCCTCTCCAGTGCTGACATGGATCTTGGGGTACTTCTGTAGTCTCCCCAGGGGAGTCAGTCTTCGTCTCGAGTGAGGGCATGCTCGGGCGCTTTCCTCCCGAGCTGTAGCAGCAGTGTCACGCTTCCCTTGGCGTGAACCAAGGGATAAGGGGCTTTCCCTCGAGGCTTTCCCACGAGGCTTTCCCACGAGGCTTTCTGCCGGGTTCCAGCCCCGGTGGATCCAGGGAATTCGAAGGGTGAACGGCGTTGGCGTGGAAAGACTTGTTTGTTTAGTAATGTAAGATTAGATTAAAACTATAGTGTAATAAGAAGATTAAGTGGAGGAAGAGGGCTGAATAGCTTGGTTTACGCGGAAGGCCAATAAAATTCCAGACAAGGAATTTGCACCATCTACGTTGGGCCACCGGCGCCCGCTTGAATATCTAAGGGTGCCTCGCCTTAAGCTCCCTTTCGTGTGGGTCTTAACAGCCGGGGCAAGTAAGTAGACCTGGCGAGCCTCTGCGCCCCAGATGGA
>NW_017194712.1:0-9213 GCF_001704415.2 Capra hircus
TCCAGGAGGTTCTCCCCTCCAGGCGAGATGAGGCCCATTTCGCTGAGCTGCGTCAATCAACACATCTAACCTATGGAACTTACAAAGGGTTCTTCACACCCTTGCTGCAACTCAAGAAGTTCCCCGACATACCGTCTCCACTCGGGAGGAGTCACGAGAGTCCCGCCACATCCAGAGGAGCCCCATTTCCGCCTCCTAGCTTGAGAGGAGGGATCCTTTCCCTGCGTGTTGGGGAAAGAATTCCCCGAGTTCCCGTCGCATCTCAAGTGGAGGCGCTGTCCACAGGAAAGTCGAGAGGAACTACAGGGTCGTGCCACCATTCCCAGAGTCCCCAGATGTCTCAGTCCATTCCAGGGAAACCTGATTTCCCTGCACTGCCTCAACTTTCAAGTCGAGGATCGACTCACACCACGGTGGCACGTGGGACAGCCCTGTGGGAAAGCCTCGTGGGAAAGCCTCATGGGAAAGCCTCGAGGGAAAGCCACAAATCCCTTGATGCACGCGAAGGGAAGCGTGACACTGCTGCTACATCTCGGGAGGAAAGCGCACGTGCATGCCCCCACTCGAGACGAGGACTGCCTCCCCTGGGTAGACTCCAGAAGTACCCCAAGATCCATGTCAACACTGGAGAGGAATCCTCAGGTTCCGGCACCGATTCCACACAAGGTCTTAGGCCCCAGCATCGACGGGAGAGCAATCCCGAGAGGCTCCCGAGCAACTCGCATGTGGACTGGCGTTTCCTGAGGCCACCATAGCGGATCCCTGAGGTCCCCGTCGTTAGTCGAGAGCACCTGCCGCAACTCGAGAAAATCCAGGTGGTTCTCCCCTCCAGGCGAGATGAGGCCCATTTCCGCTGAGGCGTCTAGAGGCTAATCACATCTAACATCTGAAAACTTCCAAAGGGTACTTCACACCCTTGCTGCAACTCAAGAAGTTCCCCGACATACCCGTCTCCACTCGAGAGGAAGCACGAGAGTCCCGCCACATCCAGAGGAGCCCGTTTCCGCCTCCTAGCTCGAGAGGAGGGATCCTTTCCCTGCGTGGTCGGGAAAGAATTCCCGGCGTTCCGTCGCATCTCAAGAGGAGGCGCTCTCCCACAGGAAAGGCGAGAGGAACTCCAGGGTCGTGCCACATTCCCAGAGTCCCCCCAGATGTCTCAGTCCATTCCAGGGAAACCTGTTTTCTCTGCACTGCCTCGACTTTCAAGCCGAGGATCGACTCACACCCCGGTGGCACGTGGGAAGCCCTGTGGGAAAGCCTCGTGGAATGCCACAGATCCCTTGATATACGGAAGGGAAGCGTGAGACTGCTGCTACAGCTCGGGAGGAAAGCGCACGTGCATGCCCCCACTCGAGACGAGGACTGACTCCCTGGGGAGACTCCAGAAGTACCCCAAGATCCATGTCAGCACTGGAGAGGAATCCTCAGGTTCCGGCACCGACTCCACACAAGATCTTAGGCCCCGGCATCGAGGTGAGAGGAATCCCGAGAGTCCCCGAGCAACTCGCATGGGGACTGGCCTTTCCTGAGGCCACCAGAGCGGTCCCTGAGGTCCCCGTCGTAAGTCGAGAGCACCTGCCGCAACTCGAGAAAATCCAGGAGGTTCTCCCCTCCAGGCGAGATGAGGCCCATTTCCGCTGAGGCGTCTCGATTCTAATCACACCTAACCTCTGGAACTTCCAAAGGGTCCTTCATACCCTTGCTGCAACTCAAGAAGTTCCCCGACATACCCGTCTCCACTCGAGAGGAAGCACGAGAGTCCCGCCCACATCCAGAGTAGCCCCGTTTCCGCCTCCTAGCTCGAGAGGAGGGATCCTTTCCCTGCGTGGTCGGGAAAGAATTCCCGGCGTTCCCAGCGCATCTCAAGAGGAGGAGGCGCTCTCCACAGGAAAGGCAAGAGGAACTCGAGGGTCGTGCCACCATTCCAGAGTCCGCCAGAAAATTCCTTGTCGGGAATTTTATTGGCCTTCCTTGTAAACCTAGCTATTCAGCCTTTTTCCTCCAGTTAATCTTCTTACTACCCTATAATTTCTTAATCTCATCTTACATTAATAAATACACAAGACTTTCCACGTCAACGCCGTCCATCCATCGAATTCCCTGGATCCAGCGGGGCTGGACCCGGCACACTGAGATATCTGGGGGACTCTTGGAATGATGGCACGACACTGGAGTTTCTCTCGCCTTTCCTGTGGAGAGCGCCTCCTCATGAGATGCGACGGGAACACCGGGAATTCTTTCCGGAACATACAGGGAAAGGATACCTGACCGCGAGGTACGAGGCGGAAACGGAGCTCCTCTGGATGTGGGCGGGACTCTCGTGCTTCCTCTCGAGTGGAGTCAGGTATGTTGGGGAACTTCTAGAGTTGTAGCAAGGGTGTGAAGGACCCTTTGGAAGTTCCAGGGGTTAGGTGTGATTAGCCTCGAGACGCCTGAGCGGAAATGGGCCTCATCTCGCCTGGAGGGGAGAACCTCCTGGATTTTCTCGAGTTGCGGCAGGTGCTCTTGACTTACGACGGGGACCTCAGGGACCCGCTCTGGTGGCCTCAGGAAAGGCCAGTCCCCATGCGAGTTGCTCGGGGCCTCTCGGATTCCTCTCCCTTCGACGTCGGGCCTAAGACCTTGTGTGGAGTCGGTGCGGAACCTGAGGATTCCTCTCCAGTGCTGACATGCATCTTGCGGTACTTCTGGAGTCTCCCCAGGGGAGTCAGTCCTCGTCTCGAGTGGGGGCATGCACGTTCGCTTTCCTCCCGAGCTGTAGCAGAACTGTCACGCTTCCCTTCGCTTGGATCAAGGGATCTGTGGCTTTCCTCGTGGCTTTCCCACGAGGCTTTCCCACAGGGCTGTCCCACGTGCCATCGTGGTGTGAGTCGATCCTCGGCTAGAAATTCGAGGCAGTGCAGGGAAATCAGGTTTCCCTGGAATGGACTGAGACATCTGGGGGACTCTGGAATGGTGGCACGACCTGGAGTTCCTCTCGCCTTTCCTGTGGAGAGCGCCTCCTCTTGAGATGCGCCAGGAACGCCAGGAATTCTTTCCTGACTACGCAGGGAAAGGATCCCTCCTCTCGAGCTAGGAGGCGGAAACGGGGCTCCTCTGGATGTGGGCGGTCTCTGGTGCTTCCTCTCGTGTGGAGACGGGTATGTCGGGGAACTTCTTGAGTTGCAGCAAGGGTGTGAAGGACCCTTTGGAAGTTCCAGAGGTTAGGTGTGATTAGACTCGAGACGCCTCAGCAGAAATGGGCCTCATCTCGCCTGCAGGGGAGAACCTCCTGGATTTTCTCGAGTTTCAGCAGGTGCTCTCCAGTTACGACCAGGACTTATGTAACCCGCTCTGGTCCGCTCAGGAAATGCCAGTCCACTTGCGAGTTGCTAAGGGGCCTCTCGGGATTCCTCTCCGGTCGATGACGGGGCCTAAGACCTTGTTTGGAGTCGGTGCCCGAACCTGAGGTTTCCTCTCCAGTGCTGACATGGATCTTGGGGTACTACTGGAGTCTCCACAGGGGAGTCATCTTCGTCTCCAATGGGGGCATGCACGTGCGCTTTTCTCCCGAGCATTAGGAGCAGAGTCAATTTTCCCGTTGGGTTGATCAAGGGGTTTCTTGTTTTCCCTCGAGGCTTTCCCACGAGACTTTCCCACGAGGCTTTCCCACAGGGCTGTCCCACGTGCCACCATCGTGTGAGTCGGTCCTCCGCGTGAACGTCGAGGCAGTGCAGGGTAAACAAGTTCCTCTGGAAAGGACTGAGACATCTGGGGGACTCTTGGAATGGTGGAACGACCCTGGAGTTCCTCTCACCTTTCTTGTGGAGCGTGCCTCCTCTTGAGATGCGACAGGTACGACAGGAATTCTTTCCCGGCCAATCAGGGAAAGCATCCCTCACATTGAGCTAGGAGGGGGAATTGGGGCTCCTCTGGATGTGGGTGGTACCCTGGTGATTCCTATGTAGTGGCGACGGGTCTCTCCTGGATCTTCTTGAGTTGCAACAAGGGTGTGAAGGACCCTTTGGAAGTTCCAGAGGTTAGGTGTGATTAGCCTCGAGACGTCTCAGTGGAAATGGGCCTCATCTCGCCTGAAGGGGAGAATCTCCTTCATTTTCTCGAGTTGTGGCAGGTGCTCTCGACTTACGACGGGGACCTCAGGGACCCGTTCTGTTGGCCTTAGGAAGACCAGTCCCCATGCGAGTTGCTAGAGGGCCTCTCGGGATTCCTCACCGGTAGATGCCGGGGCCCAAGACCTTCGGTGGAGTGGGGGCCAGAACCTGAGTATTCCTCTCCAGTGCTGACATGTTTTTGGGATACTTCTGAAGTCTCCCAAGGGGAATCAGTCCTCGTCTCGAGTGGGGGCATGTGCATGCTCTTTCCTCCCGAGCTGTAGCAGCAGTGTCATGCTTCCCGTCGCGTGGATCAATGGATCTGTGGCTTTTCCTCTAGGCTTTTCCTAGAGGATTTCCCACGAGGCTTTCCCACAGGGCTTTCCCCTGCCACCGTGGTGTGAGGCGATCCTCGGCATGAAAGTTTAAGCACTCTGTAAAAACAAGATCCTCTGGAATGGACTGAGACATCTGGGGACGCTTGGAATGGTGGCACGACCATGGAGTTCCTCTCTCCTTCCTGTGGAGAGCGCCTCCACCTGAGATGCGACGGGAATGCCGGAAGTTCTTTCCCGACCAAGCAGGGAAAGGATCCCTCATCTCTAGCTAGGAGGATGAAACGGGGCTACTCTGGATGTGGGCAGGACCCTCGTGTTTCCTCTCGAGTGGAGATGGGAATGTCGGGGAACTTCTTGAGTTGCAGCAAGGGTGTGAAGGACCCTTTGGAAGTTCCAGAGATTAGAAATTAGCCTCGAGACACCTCATTGGAAATGGGCCTCATCTCGCCTGGAGGGGAGAACCTCCTGGATTTTCTCGAGTTGCGGCAGGTGCTCCCGACTTACGACGGGGACCTCAGGGACCCGCTCTGGTGGCTTCATCAAAGTCCAGTCCCCATGCCAGATGCTGGGGGCTTCTCTTGATAACTCTCCTGTTGATGCCCGGGCCGAACAACTTGTGTGGATTCGGGGCCGGAACCTGAGGTTTCCTCAGCAGTGCTGACATGGATATTGGGGTTCTTCTGGAGTCTCACCTGGAGAGTCAATCCTCCTCTCAAGTGAGGGCACGCACGTGTGCTTTCCTCCCGAGCTGTAGCAGCAGGGTCACGCTTCCCGTCGTGTGGATCAAGGGATCTGTGGCTTTCCCTGGAGGCTTTCCCGAGGCTTTCTCACAGGGCTTTCCCTCGTGCCACCGTGGTGTGAGTTGATCCTCAGCGTGAAAGTCGAGGCAGTGCAGGGAAAACAGGTTCCTCTGAATTGGACTGATGCTGGGAGCCAGTATGAGGACTCCCGCCCGTGATAACGTCATGAGGAAGAAAGCTGACATAGGCATGGTGTGTTCAGACTTCAGGGACCCCTCTGGAAGTTCCTACGCACGTACCCAACAAAAATCTGCCGGCTTTTTTGCTCTGCTTTTCCACTCTTCTGACATTTTCTGGAAAAAGTCAATTCAGGGCTTTAGTCTTCTGCATTTGAAAGAGTGTTTCAATCCAAAAACCCTCTGAATGCTTTCTAGCCTGCCTGCAGGACTCGTACAGCTGGGCATGTGATTGTTTGAGGCCTCCTTTCCCCAGGAGGCACAGGAAGCTTAAAGCATCCTAGGAATGTAGGGGCATCCGAGGAGTCAAAATCTTTATAATAGGACTGATTAAAAGTTTCATTTTTTGGGTCAATGCTTGCTGCTAAATTTTCATATCCTTTATTTTTAGATAGAGTTGGTATATTAAAAAAACAAGTAGTAGACCTGGTATTAGCAACATTAGATCTTTGAGTTAAGTACCTTCTTTGTTATAACCCACTGCACCTTTGTTCTATAGAGATGTAACTTTAATGCTTTAAGGAAATGCAGATTAAAGAAAAACACTTCAGAGGAAACAAAATTAACATTCATTAAGGAAGAGAGCCAAAAAGTGTTTAACAAGCCTCTTGGCCAGAAGATAATGTAAATCACCAGAGACCTTTTGTATACAAAATGATGTACAGAAAGAGTCTGGGGTGCGAACGCTACATAATTTTGTGTTACCATTGAACTCCATGTTTTATCAAAAGTATAAAAGGCTTTATGAACAATAAAGGATGGGGCCAGTTTCTCGGACCAGTTTCTCGAACTAGTCTCTCGGCCTGGTTTCTTGGACTCAGGCTCCCCCGTGTCTTTTTCTCTCTTCTTCTTCTCTCCCTTTCCTTCTCTCTGCTTTTTACTTTAACTTCAGGCTGAATCTCCACCAGGGGCGCGGAGGCTCGCCAGGTCTACTTACTTGCCTGGCTGTTAAGACCTGCACGAAAGGGAGCTTAAGGCGAGGCACCTTAGATATTCAAGCAGGGGCTGGTGGCCCAACGTAGATGGTGAAAATTCCTTGTCTGGAATTTTATTGGTCTTCCACGTAAACCAAGCTATTCAGCCCTTTTCCTCCAGTTAATCTTCTTACTACACTATAATTTCTTAATCTAATCTTACATTAATAAATAAAAAAGACTTTCCACGACAACGCCGTCCATCCGTCGAATTCCCTGGATCCAGCGGGGCTGGACCCCGGCAGACTGAGATATCTGGGGGACTCTTGGAATGGTGGCACACCCTGGAGTTCCTCCGCCTTTCCTGTGGAGAGCGCCTCCTCATGAGATGCGACGGGAACACCGGGAATTCTTTCCCGAACATGCAGGGAAAGGATACCTGACCTCGAGGTATGAGGCGGAAACGGGGCTCCTCTGGATGTGGGCGGGATTCTCGTGCTTCCTCTCGAGTGGAGTCAGGTATGTCGGAGAACTTCTTGAGTTGCAGCAAGGGTGTGAAGGACCCTTTGGAAGTTCCAGATGTTAGGTATGGTTAGCCTCGAGACGCCTCAGAGGAAAAGGGCCTCATCTCGCCTGGAGGGGAGAACGTCCTGGATTTTCTCGAGTTGCGGCAGGTGCTCTTGACTTACTACGGGGACCTCAGGGACCCGCTCTGGTGGCCTCAGGAAAGGCCAGTCCCCATGCAAGTTGCTCGGGGGCCTCTCGAGATTCCTCTCCCGTCGATGCCGGGGCCTAAGACCCTGTGTGGAGTCGGTGCCGGAACCTGAGGTTTCCTCTCCAGTGCTGACATGGATCTTGGGGTACTTCTGGAGTCTCCCCAGGGGAGTTAGTCGTCGTCTTGTGTGGGGGCATGAACGTGCGCTTTCCTCCCGAGCTGTAGCAGCAGTGCAACGCTTCCCTTCGCGTGGATCAAGGGATCTGTGGCTTTCCCTCGAGGCTTTCCCACGAGGCTTTCCCACAGGGCTGTCCACGTGCCATCGTGGTGTGAGTCGATCCTCGGCTAGAAATTCGAGGCAGTGCAGGGAAATCAGGTTTCCCTGAAATGGACTGAGACATCTGGGGGACTCTGGGAATGGTGGCACGACCCTGGAGTTCCTCTCGCCTTTCCTGTGGAGAGCGCCTCCTCTTGAGATGCGACAGGAACGCCGGGAATTCTTTCCCGACCACGCAGGGAAAGGATCCCTCCTCTCGAGCTAGGAGGCGGAAACGGGGCTCCTATGGATGTGGGCGGGTCTCTGGTGCTTCCTCTCGAGTGGAGACGGGTATGTCGGGGAACTTCTTGAGTTGCAGCAAGGGTGTGAAGGGTCCTTTGGAAGTTCCAAAGGTTAGGTGTGATTAGCCTCGAGACGCCTCAGCGGAAATGGGCCTCATCTCGCCTGGAAGGGAGAACCTCCTGGATGTACTCAAGTTGCGGCAGGTGCTCTCGACTTACGACGGGGACTTCAGGGAGCCGCTCTGGTGGCCTCAGGAAAGGCCAGTCCCCATGCGAGTTGCTCGGGTCCTCTCGGGATTTTTCTCAAGTCGATGCCGGGCCTAAAAACTTGTGTGGAGACGGTGCTGGAACCTGAGGATTCCTCTCCAGTGCTGACATGGATCTTGGGGTACCTGCGGAGTGTCCCCACGGGAGTCAGTCCTCGTCTCAAGTAGGGGCATGCACCTTCGCTTTCCTCCCAAACTGCAGCAGCAGTGTCACGCTTCCCCTCCGTGGATCAAGGGATCAGTGGCTTTCCCTCGGGGCTTTCCCATGAGGCTTTCACACGAGGCTTTCCCACAGGGCTGTCCCACGTGCCACCGTGGAGTAAGCCGATCCTCGGCTTGAAAGTCGAGGCAGTGCATGGAAAACAGTTTTCCCTGCAATGGACTGAGGCATCTGGGGGACTCTGGGAATGGTGGCATGACCCTGGAGTTCCTCTCGCCTTTCCTGTGGAGAGCGCCTCCTCTTGAGATGCGACGGGAACGCCGGGAATTCTTTCTCGACCACGCAGGGAAAGGATCCGTCCAGTCGAGCTATGAGGCCGAAACGGAGCTCCTCTGGATGTTGGCGGGACTCTCGTGCTTCATCTCGAGTGGAGACGGGTATGTCGGGGAACTTCTTGAGTTGCAGCAAGGGTGTGAAGGACCCTTTGGAAGTTCCAGAGTTTAGGTGTGATTAGCCTGGAGACGCCTCACCGGAAATGGGCCTCATCTCGCCTGGAGGGGAGAACCTCCTGGATTTTCTCGAGTTCCGGCATATGCTCTTGACTTACGACGGGGACCTCAGGGACCCGCTATGGTGGCCTCAGGAAAGGCCAGTCCCCATGCGAGTTGCTCGGGGACCTCTCGGAATTCCTCTCCGTCGATGCCAGGGCCTAAGATCTTGTGTGGAGTCGGTGCCGGAACCTGAGCATTCCTCTCCAGTGCTGTCATGGATCTTGGGTACTTCTGGAGTCTCCCCAGGGGAGTCAGTCCTCGTCTCCAGTGGGGGCATGCACGTGCGCTTTCCTCCCGAGCTATAGCAGCGGTGTTGCGCTTCCCTTCGCGTGGATCAAGGGTTCTGTGGCTTTCACTCGAGCTTTTCCCACAGGGCTCTCCCACGTGCCACCGTGGTGTGAGTCGATCCTTGGCTTGTAAGTGGAAGCTGTGCAGGGAAAACAGGTTTCCCTGGAATGGACTGAGACATCTGGGGGATTCGGGGAATGGTGGCACGACCCTGGATTTCCTATCGCCTTTCCTGTGGAGAGTGCCTCCTCTTGAGATGCGACAGGAACGCGGGGAATTCTTTCCCCACCACGCAGGGAAAGGATCCCTCCTCTCGAGATAGCAGGCAGGAACGGGGCTCCTCTGGATGTGGGCGG
>NW_017194713.1:0-31056 GCF_001704415.2 Capra hircus
AAAGTACGCAGGATCAGGGACTCCTGGTTACAGACACACAGCTTAGAAAACACCTCAAGTAAAACTAGGAGTGATTAACTCTTTGGCGACCGGCCACGTTTCTCGTCTAGTCTTCGCTGTTTACTTTCCTTGTTCTCAGCACAGGAAACACTGCATTTCTGTTTTTTGCGGCAACAAGCTCGTCTGTACATCCTAGCCTCCAGCAGGGAGAGAAGCTGTCCTGTCCGGTACCCCCTTTCCTGCTGCGCGCTGGCGCCATCGAGTTTTGAGCAGCAGTTACTTGCTGGGCACAGTTCCTCACCCATCAAGCCGTCAGTACCTACTGAGGCTCCCAGCGGGACAGAAGCCGCCTTTCCAGCCCCAGCCCTGGAGCTGGAGTCCAGCCCTGAGAGTCTGACTCTCTGATGGCTGAGGAGCAGCCGAGGTGGGCAGTATTCTGTGCTCCGCGCACCCACAGCGGGTCGGGCTCAGACCTGCCCTTCAGACTCACCGCCAACAGCGTGGGTGACGGTGGCGTTTCAAGTCACCAACCGTCTTATTTTGGCAGGAGAAAGAACGCCTTCTACAAAACCTTTATAAAGAACCTTTCTTCCGCCCAGGGTGGGAACTCTGGGTTCTTTCACACCAGAGACATGGATCAAAGAAGCGGCGCGCCTGCAGTTGACCCCAAGTCGTAGTTTCGGGGCCGCCCCTGCGCTCGGCGGGCAGACGGCGAAGCCGCCCGCTTGGTGTCCCCGGCCCTCGGGCTGCAGCTGGGGCGGCCGGCGGAGCCAGAAGCCCGGAGGCCCCGTGTCCGCGTCCGACGGCGCCTCCAGCGGCCGCATCTCCCTGGCTGGGGCTGCGCGCTCGGCCGGCCGCTCCGGAAAGCCGCGCCCGCGGGGCAGGCGACGCGCACGGAGGGCCGGGCCGGGCGGGATCTGGGGTCCCGTCCCCGCAGGAGCTCCGGGCCCTGGCCGCCGCTGGAACCCGGGAGCCGGGGGCGCCCCGAGAAGCCGGGAGGCGGCGAGGAGAGAGCGGGGCGGTCTCCGTGCCCCAGAGACGGTTCCGATCCCCCGCGGGCGGGAGATGCGAGGACCGGGGATCCCGCCGGCGACACAGCGGATCCTTCGCCAGGCTCAGGGCTTCCGACCAACCGGGCTCGGCCCCGCGGGGAGAAACTGCACCCGCTCCCCGTACGCGGCCACCGACAAGGCCGCTCATCCCGCCGCTCGCTTCCCGGAGCCCGAACCTGGGCCTCCGGCCGCTGGGGGAACTGGGACCGGAAGACCGGGAGAAGGGGCGCGCGGCACACCCGAGCTCGGTCGCGAGGCCCAGGGCTCAGACGTGCGGGCGCCCTGGTCGCCTCTCCAGCAGAGGACCGGATCGGGAAGCTCCGGGGCTGGGGATCCGACGGGCCGGGCGGAAGGAGTCTCCCGGGCTCCGGGCTCTGCAGCGCTGCTGCTTCTCAAGTGCTTCTTGATCTCAGCGGGCCGATCCGCCCTCTGCAGTCCTGCCACGCTGCTGTTAATACGCTGCGCTTTTGTGTTGAATGGACGCTGTAGACCAGGACATCACGGGTGACTAGGAGTTAAAGAGTGGGGCCCTTGCACAAATCGGTGGTGAGAAGACTCCGGCGTCTCAGGGACCCCCACACTCACAGCCGCATCCTGCCCAACCCAGCTCCCACCCTGACGTCCGGGGCTCCTCCTGCCTGAGCCTGCAGAGGCCTCGCTGTCCCTTGGGATTCCGAGCCTGTGTTCACCGGGACCTCTCCCGCCTCAGCCTGTCTGTGCAGACCGCACCCACCCTCCCCGACCTCATGCTTCAGGAAATGACGGCGACAGGTGTCACCCAAATGCAACCTGATCCCTCGTTTCTCGCTGGTGAAAAATTAGGAAAGCATTCTTCTAGGGCCTGTTTATTGTGACCCACATTATGACCCAACTGTTGTGTTATCTGTATGTCATATTTCAGTAGGTGATGATACTCTGAGCTGTTTGTGAAGGGACCTTGCAATTGTTTAGAGTAATTTTCTCTCAAGTTGTGCAGAGAGAGTAGTGTGATCAACAGTTTCCCTCCCCTAAAGACCTCCGGGTCCTAATCCCCAGAACCTGTGACTGTTAACTCACAGGGCAAAAGGGACTTGTGTGGGTTGGTTCAAGAAAGGATCTACACCCGGAGGCCCTCGGGTCACTGGTGAGGGTGCAACGTAGTCCAAGGGCCCTCAGAAGTCAGAGAGGGAGTCAGGAGGGTCACAGCTGGGGAGGAGCCGTGAGGACGTGAGCCACCGCGGGGCTGAAGTGGCTGCTGGCCCACAGGCGAGCAGTGCGGCGACCCTAGGAAGAGCACCCCAGGTCCTCCAGAAGGAGGGCAGCCGCCGACACCTCAACCCCTAGGAAGAGCACCCCCAGGTCCTCCAGAAGGAGCACAGCCCACCGGCACCTCGATGTCCGCACAGCAAGATCCACATTGGGCTTCTCCAGATGGATGAGAAAGTGAACATGTGCTCATTTGTTATACCAGCAGTAAGAAATGAAAACAGGTAGGAAATGTATCTTTTGTAAAGATACATGGGTCCCTACTGGTAGGAAGAATTTTTTTTAATTTAAAATGTTTTTTTAAAAATGTATCTTTTTAAAAGAAACATGGACTCCCTACTGGTTGGAAGAATTTCATTGTATCAGGGAGTTAGAATGAAGAAAGGTAATTCGATAATATGTATCCTCTGAAACGCAATTCAGAAGGCACTCTCTGAGAAAGAGGAAGGGAGGATGTGGGTAGATAAGAAAGGCCCTCCTGGGCAGGAAGGGACTGCAGGCAGAGGAGCCTCAGGGAAACAGCTGGAGGGCCGTGTGCTCGTGATCTTACTCAGATCTGGAGATGCTCTGGAGACAGCTGAGCTGAGAGAGGGTGATGCACAAGGGGGTCCTGGGGCCTTGCACCTGCGCTTCACCACCAGATGAGCGCCGTCCCTCAAAGATGAGCATCCAGAACCGGGGGGGGGGTGGTCACCACTGAGGAAAAGTGTAACCAGGAAAAAACAAATGACCTTATATCACAACGTGCCCATGTAAACTCAGCTCTGCATCTTTCTCTTTCTTCTGATGCCTAGCTGAGTGTGACAGCAATGTGTTATCAAATGCAGAGGTAAGAAGCCAGTCATTCTCAGTGCACAAGCCTGAAGCAAACTGTGCTTGTGTGAGCAGGGCGAACACGAGCTGGCTCTGAGTCACACAAACATGCACATCCTATCGCTACCCCTCTCTACTTGTGTGATTTTGGACAGGACACCTAATGTCTTTAATCACCTGTTTCTTTACTTCTGGAGTAGAAATGACAATCCTATTGCTCATAGAGCTGTGTGAAAAATTACATGAGATAAGACATGCGTTGGCACTTCTTATGAGGGTAGCGCAGTTCAGTTCAGTCATGCAGTCAGGTCCAACTCTCTGTGACCCCATGGGCAACAGGCCTCCTTGTCCATCACCCACTCCTGGAGTTCACTTAAACTCATGTCCATCGAATCGGTGATACCATCCAACCATCTCATCTTCTGTCGTCCCCTTCTCCTTCTGTCTTCAATCTTTCCCAGCATCAGGGTCTTTTCCAGTGAGTCAGTTCTTCACATCTTGAGGGTAGCTAGTATAGTGAGGGTAGCTAGCAATCCCCCCAAACCCCAGGGAATGACTCGTGATACTGAGCGCAGGTGACCATGCTTAGCATCCTCTGGATTCTGGTCCTGCTTTGGATTCTTTCCATCCACCTGGTCTGTTTCTACTTTGCATCCCCCTTGGTTCAGACCTCATTACTCTCAACTTTAAAAATTTACTTTTCACTCTACAAGGTTGGAGGAGCTGGTGAGAAGCAGCCTTTCTCTGTGCCCACTCTGAGCCCTCTGAGTTCAGCAAACAAGGTTCTGAGGCAGCTGACAAAGCTCAACACTCTGGTACTTTTAGAAACCGAGTCAGATTACAAGATTGAGAGTGACCAGGATTCAAATGCAGGTGAGTCTGGTCCCTGGGTCTCAGGCCCACAGGGGCCGCTTCCCACTCTTCTCAGACCCACGGGGGCCGCTTTCCACTCTGCTCAGACCCACGGGGGGGCCGCTTCCCACTCTGCTCAGACCCACGGGGGGTCCGCTTCCCTCTCTGCCTAGGTCGCCTCGGGGGTCTGCTTCCCCTTCGACTCAGGTCGCCTGGTGGGGGGGTCTGCTTCCCTCTCTACTCAGATCCCTCATCAGCTGCTTTCATGTCTCTTTGACGTGACTTTTATAGATTTCCTGGGCTTCCCTGGAGGCTCAGCTGTAATAAATCTGCCTGCAGTGCTGGAGATATGGGTTCCATCCCTGAGTCGGGAAGATCCCCCGGCAAAGGAAATGGCAACCCACTCCACTATTCTTGCCTGCGAAACCCATGGACAGAGGAGCCTGGTGGGCTACAGTCGCATGGGTTAACAAAGAGTCAGACACGACTTAGTGATGAAACCACCACCACATTATTATCAAAGCCATCTGTATTTTATTGTAGCAAACTTTGAAAAATATTGATAACTAGAAAAGAACACATTTAAATTTATTTGTATACAATTCAGAAAATCTACCTATCAGAGATGATCTAGCTTCATATTTTGGTTTATTTCCTTTCCAATTTAAACATTTCCATGGTGTGAAAGTTGCTATACTTTGTTTAACCAAATCCTTAAGCTGAGAATAAAGATTATTTCTCATTTTACAGTACATGTTCTAATAGTCAAAATATTTACCTTAATTACTTGGTATAAATTCCCAGGAGTGAGACATAAAATTTCCATACCAAGCATAAGTCATTTTTACCGCTCTTTGATCTGTATGTACCATCAAAGGACCAAACAAGAAGGAATGTTGAATACTTAGATCTGCCAAGGATGATGGCTACAATCTTTGTTAAATGTGTATGGTATTCTTTTATGAGGCACTTGTCTCTTAATAGAAGACAAAATAATATCTCAGCCTTAATTTGTTGAGGGAAGTTGACGTGCTTTTTTTTTCTGTCTTCCAACAAGCATTTGTATTTCTTTAATGAGCATTTCAGTTTATGGATCTTGCCAAACTTTTTGCTAGATTGCTTGGTTTATTACACACTTCTAGGAGCTATGTGTTGGCAATGTCAGACTTTTGTGAAGTGTATTATAGTTTTGAGTTTGTAACTTTCCATTTCCTCTTTGACATGTAAGTGTTTGGCGATGTTGTAGCAAAGCCCACGAAGACGTTCCTGCGTGCTCTGGCTTTCAATGTAACGCTTATTTATTAGTGTGCTGGGGCTGCCATGACAAAATAGCGCATCCCCAGAAGCTTGAAGGGCAGACATTTGTTTTCTTGCAGCTCCAGAGGCTGGACATCCAAGACCATAGTTTGCTTGGGGTTGATTCACCCAAGGACTTGCTCACTTGCAGACAACGCCTTTCTCTGGGTCTCACTTGCCCTTCCCCTGTGTGCACCCATTCCTGGGGTTTCTTTCTATGTTCAGTTTCCTTTTCTTACATGGACAAGAGTCATACTCGATTAGGGCACAACTTAAAGGCCTCCATTTATTTATCTCTTTAGAAACTAAGTCTGCAGATACAGTCACATTCTGAGTCCCTGCAAGTTAGAAGTCAACACATCTACTTGGGGGGACACAATCCAGTCCATCAGAGTTTATCAAGGTCTTCCCCATCTCAAGATTGCATGTATATTTACACTTTATTCTTAAGGTTTATGGTATCAAATTTTATATTAAATGCCACTTGGAATTTATTTTGATATGTGGCACAAATCTTACTGAGAAGTAGATTATACAAAGAAAAGCTTGTAGGTAATATAAGCGCATAATTTGCAGAATATTAAAAGCAAATTCTCATGTTCTCAGCACCCACTCTCATTTTAAAAGATTCTAATTTTTCTGTATATCTCAATTCCATGTCATTCCCTGCCTTTTATTTGAGATTTGCACGTGCATACGAGTTCCTAAAGAGTACACAGGCTTTCCGTCTTTTGTCCCTTTATGTAAGCAGAATCACAGTGATTATCCTTTTGTGACAAAGTATTTCTTTTGTGTGTGGTATCGGTTTCTGAGGTTCATTCATTCGTGTGCATCCATTGAATTACTTTACTGCTATATAGTAGTCCATACTTTAAACGTACCAAATCCATCCATTCTATTGTTGCTGGGTGTTGGAGCTGTTTGCAGTTCTTTGCTGTTAGGAATATCATTCACATGTATCTGCTTTATGAGCTGGATGGGAATTAATGAAACCTACGGTGTGCACTTGTCCAGCTGTGCTATGTTACAACAGTTGCCATTCCGATTAATAAGGAATGACAGCTTCTTCTGTTCCACATCCGGGCCAGGCTTTTCATAGTCACTCACGAATGTTTGCTCAAATGTGAGCTGTGAGATGGTGTTTTGTTGAAATTTTAACTCGTATTTAATTTATCACAAATGAAATTGATCACATTTTAAATGTTCATTGGACTTCCATGTTTCACCTTCCATGCAATGCCTGTTAACGTGTTTTTGACATCTACCTTAAAAAAATATTGATTGGTGAAAGATCTTCACCCTTGTTGCGCATTCACTCCCACTCCCTGGCTTCTGCTTTCCTCATTTTGTGATGTCTTTTGATGAGCGGCAGTTGTTACTTGTAACACGATCATATTTATCCATCTTTTGCTTACCCATTTGTTTGGCTTTTTAAAGAAGTTCTTCATTCCCCCAGACATCATAATAGCATTCTGTTAGGTATGCTCCAAAAGGTTTCATGATTTTTGTCTTTCACAGTTAATGTCTATTAATACCTTCAATTTAAGTTTCAACTTACCTGCAGTTTATATTCATGCCTTGTCTCTGAAGAAAAACAGCTTTTTTTCCAGCAAAGCCTGTGGAGAGAAGATACCACCTTATCCTCTCCCCTCATCTCCCTTCACCCACAGCCCCATCCCTAGAGGCTGTCAGAGATGCAAGAAATAAGAGAGAGCGAGAGGGCAGGACAGGGCAGGAAGAGAAGGATGGAGCTGATGCCTTCCGTGTGTGCTGTGGGTTCTCTCCCCCAGGAGGGAGTGTTTAAGTAAAGGCCTGAAGCCGGTGGAGGAATGAGCTGTCTGTCGCTGGAAGAGAAGCGTGTTTCAGGGAAATCAGAGAGAAGGGAAATGCTCTTTGACTGGAAGGGGCATGGGGATTTCAAAGAACAGCCCAGGATGCCATGTGGTCCAAGCACCTGAGAGGAGAATGCGGGGAATGAGGTTCATTTTCACAAACGTTCCTGTTCTTCACACTAGCTGCCTCCATCTCCAGGTTAAAAAAAGTCCCACTTTTAAAGACTCACCTGAACCTCCTCTCCCCATGGGACTGTCAGGGCTTCTAGAGTCCTGGGCAGGGCGAGTGGACTCTCCACTGCCCTGTGACGGGGGGTGCTTTCTGTTTTACCAGCAGAGAATGAGCTTCTCAAAGAGAGATTTTGTTCTTTATCACTAGTGATAAAAATGTCCTGTAAATATTGGATGAATTTACAACTGAATCCAAGAAGGAAGGATGCTAACTTTTCTTCCATCTTCACCTTGGCCCGTTAGAAACTGGGTACAGTAGGAACCCTGGGCTTCTGTTAAAAAGAATCTAGTAACTATCAGGTCAGTCTTTAACCTTGTAGGTAGGTCCCAGGAATGAGACTCAGGCCAAAGCTTCCCGCCCTCCCCCTCACTGAGAGTTGGTGACCGGTCAGCCCTTCTCTCTGTGCTCTGCCCAGTGGGTGTCAAGGTCCGCAGGCTCCATGGGCTGATCTTCCACCTGGCTTGGCTCTCCTTGGCCATCCCAGATTCCCAAGTGCCCGCCGGGTTCAGGGACCAAGAAGCTGGTGTCATTACCTGCTGGTGTCATCACAGCCCTGGGACCCAAGCTGAACCACGTTTGCTTCTGGTGACAAGGGCGCCCGCCTGTCCCTGAACAGAGGGGCTGGCCATGCTGCCCTGGTCAGCTTCCCGCACGGACAGCCTCCTGTCGTTTCTCCTTGACTCGGCCTGTCCCTTTGCCTTATCGGGACGCCCTGCCTGTCACAGACACTGCTGTTCCTCACCCTGAATGGGGAAGCAGGTAAGTCCTTATGACCCTGAGAATCCCAGGGTGGTGAGTTGTGTGGCCAGCCCTGGCCTTAGCACCCCAGGATGATCAGCGGCCTAGCCCACAATGAATGCAGTCGATTCATTCTGCCTGAGAGAGAGGACAAAAGGGTGGGTCCTGAAGGTATTTACTGAGTCAGGCATGCTGAGATCTGGCCTGGTTTTCCTGATGGGGAGTCTGAATCATCATTGAAAGACGGTAGCCTTCCCCAGCAGTCTGGGGGCTCAGGAAGCCCAGCCAGCCTGCGGGCCCTCTGCTACCCCCAAGTTAGCCCGGCAGACAGCTGCTCCGGGGTCCACGGGCTGCTCTTCTCCTGGGGTTTTCTGGTGGTTTTAGTCCATTGTTACCCTCACATCTCCTTGGACTATTCAGCAGAAGTGATGTGTGCCTTTTCCCTGAGATGCTGAACACAGTGGACATTCCTCCTTTTCTGTGACTGGAGTTTTGTGAGCATCCTAAATAGCCAACAGAATCAGGTGCAAAGTGTCAGAAGAAGCATGTGTGAAAAAGGTCCCCAACCAGGAGAACAGGCGTGTCGTCAGGCGAGCCCAGTGTGATGGAAGCTAGGGCAGAGGTGGTGATGGGCAAGGAGGAGTAATGAGGGCTTATTTACTTTTCCTAACTTTAAAAAATATTAAGTTTTTATAGACTATATTTGAACATTTTGGTAGCTACAAAACAGATGTATAAAATTTTCTCACTACCTTCTTCACAATAACTCAGTTTCTCTCTGTGTTCTTAAACTTTGTTCAAATTTGAAAATTGAATGCAATGTGTGTCGATTCTTATTTCTTAGTGCTGAGTGTGCGTTGAGGAGAAAGGGTAGAGTGGGCCCAATAGAGCGCAGGGCGCTGGAGAGCAAACTACAGACTAGGGCGCTCCAAGCCCGCACTCTCCACAGTGAAATCAGTAAAACCACCAGGGTCTGTCAGCGCAGGGGACCCGAGAAGTAGCAACAATGATCTCTTTTCTGCTCCCACCATTGCCAGCCCTAGCAGGGGTCCAGAGTGGCTCCTGGGGTATGTGTGTGCACGTGTTTGTGTGTGTGTACGTGTTTGTGTGTGTGTGTGCCTGTATGTGTGTGTGTGTGCACGCATGTGTGTGTATATGTGTGTGTGTGTGCGTGTGTGTGCGTGTGTGTGTATGCCTCGTATTTCTTCCTGCCACAGAAGTGAGTCTGGATGCTTCAAGTAAGCAGTGGCCATGCCACACAAACAGCGCGGTGAACAGGGTAGTGTCCTTGGGAGCTGAGTGTGCACAGAGTTTGTATAATGGGTCCAGGGGCAAACTTCCGGTTGTTCCCGTGGTTCACAGCTGTTTTGTGAGGGGAATGGTCTTCCCCTGGGATATCAGCTCAAAGCTGATGGAGGGAAGGACTACACAGGCGTGTGTTAGAGCCGGCAGCTCTGGGCACGCATGATTGGGCAAGCCAAGTGAACGGCTCGAGGCTCCTGACCTGAAGGAAGAGACTGCGGACACAGGGATCCCAGGCCTGCAGAGTCAGAGCTCTGATTGGCCGCAGGGGCTCTGGGTGTTGGTGGAGCAGAGAGGTGGAGGGGCTGAGATGCCAGCTGCCTGTCCCAAGACTAGAGGAGGAGGGGGCAGGAAAGCACGTCGTGTGGCCCATCTTTGTTTCTGCACGTCTTTCTGTCCAGACACCAGGCTATAGGGAAGACTTGATTCTTGCTTGTTAGAACCGCTTTAGCTATTCTAATTCTTTATTCTTCCACTGCATTTTTAAAAAAGGTAAATGTGTGTATATATGCACCGCTGGAAGTGCTAGAACTTTGTTTTCATTTAGCGGTTTGCCATAGATACCTTTCCAATACCTATAGATCTAACTCATTTAAATAACAGCAATAAACCAAAAAGCAAATTGATAGTTGTGTTATGTAAAAGCAGGGGTCCCTTGCCATGCTTTCTAAATATTCTGTTATTAAGTAATGCTGATGTCAACATTGTTGTTATACGTGTAGTTGCACACCTGTTTCTGTACACCCATTTCTTGTCAGCTGGCTTTGCTTGCTAAAGACTAAAAGACCAATCACGTAGTCAAATTTTCAGTCCTTTCCTTTATGGCTTCTGAGCCTTGGGTTTTATTCTTCAGCAGCATCGCGACTCTGAAATTACAGAATGAAATGTCTCCCGCGCTCTCTCTCTTTGTGTTACCGTCACTGTTTCAGCCTGCAGTTCACACAGCCCAGCCCCCTGTAGAATCTCCCTTACTCAGGTTGGGCTGGGCCTTGCAATCTCGCGGGGAGGGCCTCTCCGCCGCGGCCTCCCGCTCTCCGCCCGCCCTGGGCCGCTCCGCGCCGTGCTGTCCCGAGCGGGGAGCCCCCTCCGAGGCACAGGCCCCCGGCGAGCTCGGGCGTTCGGGCGGTAGGCGCCACTGCGGCCTGCCGGCGACGGCGCCTCGTCCCGGGGACGCTCGAACCGGTTGTCGTGCGCCCCCGGCGGCCGCTTGCAGAGCGTTTCTTTCCTTCGGCGACCTTCACAAGGGCTGCGATATAGCAGGCATACGCGGAAGGGAGCTCCAGAGGCCCGCAGCACTGGCGGCGATATCTCCGGTGCTGCGGAGGCCTGGGCACGCCTGCTCCTGCTGAAGATTGGATCTGCCGGGTGTTGGGCGGCTGCCTGGGGCCGGTGCGGGCGGGTTTGGCTGCTCGCTCGGGTCGACCAGCATCTCCCCGCGCCCATCCGTCCGCGGGGACTCGGAACGGGAAGAAAGAGGATCTTTCCCGCCGGAGCGCTGGTGGCTCGGCGTCCAGACTCTTGGGTCACCGTTTAGGGCGTTTGTTTCCCTTCCTCGGTATCCCCGCTCCACACTCCGAGGTTTGGCCAGCCAGCACGTACCGTTCTCGGAGAGCTCGTTGGCGGGCCTGGACGCGTCCTGCTCCCGCTTGACTGGAGCGGGCAGGCTTGCGTGACGAGGCCGGCCCGTGTCTCCAGGAGCTGGGGAGCGGTTGAGACGTTTCTTCGGTCCCCGGGTACCGCCCGGGCTATAGTTCGCGGCTGAGACTGACGGTGCCCCACGCGGTGTCCTGGGCCACGTTGTTCAGTTTTTCCGTCTCAGCTGAGAGTTGCCTTGTATCCGTCGGCTGTCCCTGGATCACGGCCCTCCCCCCTGGAGTGGGGACGGTTCGAACGCGCGGAACAAGGCGACGCTGGGCTGCGCGCCCGGCTGGCACCGCGGGCTGTCGCCGCCTGGGGCCCAGGTCCGCAACAGAGACGGGAGGCGGGGAAGCTGCTCCCCGACGCCCACTGTCGTTTCTCCAGGCTCTGCGATCATACGAGGCCGGGCTGTGTCTACACGGGGACCGCTTGTTGTCCCACCTTTTCCCTTTGCGGCCCTGGACCCCACACTCACGAATCCCCTCACCGCGCGTGTTAACAGGGAACGCAGCGAGCGAGTAAAAAGGGAGCCTCATGCGCGGCTCCAGTCCTGCCTGGGTTCGGCGGTCAGAAGTGCCAAACAAATGCTTGAGGCACAGAAAGCGTCCGCGGCCGTCACGTGGAGGGTCCTAAGGAAACGCGAGCCTGGCGCCCCTTTAGTGTCAGAAAAGCCTGTGAACGGGAGGATGCGGGAGAGAAATGCAACCTCCAGCGCACTCGGAGGGAACGAGTGGTGATGCTGTGCCTTCTGCGCCCTACGATCCGGATTTGTCGCGGTGGCGTTCATGCTGTGTAGTTGCAGCTGGGTGATCACCGCCGACAGGTCGACTAGATAGCCAGACAACTTTGGTGCTTTGAAATTTGCTATAATGCAGTTTAGTAGGGAGAAAGTAGGGGCAACCCACTCCAATACTCTTTCCTGGAAAATCCCAGGGGCAGAGGAGCCTGATAGGCTGCAGTCCATAGGGTTGACTGACTTCACTTTCACTTTTCACTTTCATGCATTGAAGAAGGAAGTAGCAACCCATTCCAGTGTCCTTGCCTGCAGAATCCCAGGGACGGGGGACCTGGTGGGCTGCCGTCTATCGGGTCACACAGAGTCGGACACGACTGAAGCGACTTAGCAGCAGTAGCAGGTTTTAGTAGGTGAAAGAAATCTATAATAATGAAAATTACTATTAGCGTTGTTACTCGACGTTACGGTAATTATTACTGTTGTCTGTAATTATGAAGTTTATCCACACAACAGCTGCTCAGTTGAAGATGACCAAAGAGGAGTTTCAGTATGTCTAAGTACTTTAAAACCACAGAAAACTACAACCCAGGAGGCCTGGCCCCATTCCCCGCAGCAGCCATCTGGGAAATCCAGACCCCCAATCTCCGCTGCCATAGGCCTCAAGGTCCAGTTTCGGTCAGTGGCTTTGCTCCCGTATCCTTTCCAATTGGAAACATGGGGGGGAACATGCTCCTCTAAGCAATCCCAGGGGCGCCTCTCTTCCCCGCAGCCGGCCTCCAGCTTCCCTACATCACTAGCTCTGAGCAGGACGTGCCTTCCTGGTTTTCTACCACTCCTCTGCGTACCCCTAGTCTCAGCCTAATGCAAGTGGTGCCGGCTGACCCCTTGCAACCCAGATAGTAGCCCGGAAATGCACTTCCTGATCTGTATTTTAAGGTCTTTTATAAACATAACGGAAGCATAATATTGAGTGAGGAACACGTCTAAAATTAAGGCTTTCCTATTTATAGGGCTCTTTATAACTTTTCCATCCTAAAACTAAAGCTATTCAAGGAGGGGAGAGAGGCTCAAGAAGCAAGTGATATACAAATATAAACTACATATGTAAGTAATTATGGCTAATTTGGATTGTCGTATGGCAGAAACCAACAGAAAATGGAAAAACAATTTTTCCCGATGAAAAAATTTTTGAAAGAAATGATACTAAAGCTATTTGAATGCCTTTTTGTATGCAAAGACCTAGTTCCACATTACTCTTTTCAGTTTTTCAGCAGAATTCGAAAATTGGCGTGACAAGAGGTTTAGACATCTTTTAAAAATTGCGTTCTAGAAACATCTATTTATGTATGTGTGTACTGCTCACTAGCCTTCATTTAATTGCCATACTTTGAAAAAAATTTGTTCTGGAAGGAATTGTTTTATTTTTTGCTTTGAGACCAATATTTTATGTTTTGTGTTTTTATTCATTACGGAATCTGAGCTGTGTGTCCTCCGGTTGATACTCGAAGACTCAAAGGGATCATTCAGCAGCTGTGGAACTTTTTCTGTGAGTAGCTCCCTCCTTTCTGACGCCCTGCCACACAGATCACAGCCTCGGTGGCCTCCCAGCTCACCCCTGTTCTCAATTCAGATTCTGCCAGAATGTTCATGGGCTCCTCTGCCTGCAGTTGCAGCATGAAGACCGCCTGAAGGCAGAGAGCGGCGGAGTCATCAGGTTGGTGTGTGTGCTCACCTTCACGCAAGGAACCTAGCCCTGGAACCCCCACACTGCCTGCTGTTCAGGGTCTGAGAACAGTTTCCTATCTTGTTCAGCTTTCTAATTCCCAATGGTAGGTGAGCAAGTAGACACTGTTCCTCTTATCGTTGCAGGAAGGGGAACCCTCTCCAGGGCCCTAGAGTGGGCTCACACGTGCTGACAAAGCAAGAGACTTGGCTGGAGGGGCGCCCGGGAGGACAGCAGCAGGGTGAGGAAGCCCCAGGGGCCCTCTCCACCACGTGACCTGCAGTCTCAGGTTTTATGGTGATGGGGTTGGTTTCCAGGTTGTCTCTGGCCAAGCATTCTGACTCAGGGTTCGTTTCATGCATTTTGTTCAGCTTTCTAATTACCAGTTACTACTGCTGAGGAAGTCCATACACTCTTTGTATTTATTCGGAAGCAGAAATCGCATTTTATTTTAGGAGAAAATTATACTTTTGATGAAGAATTTAAAATCACCTAACCACCCGTGCTTGAAGGTGTCTTTTGTTTCATAGTCTTTGTTTTGCTCCTGAACATGTTAAAATAAAATGAAATATCAGGAGACACACTTAGATGGCTTTCCTCACCCCCTAGAAGAAGTTTATGCCAATAAATTGGGGGTAAGGTCTTATGAGTCTCTGAATTTGAGTCCTTCAGGTACTATCAAGTCACGAAGGCAGTTTTTGCTCCTGTTTTCATAAGATCTGTTGGTGTAATAAGTCACGCTAAATTTTCCCACAGCTTATACTGTGGAGAATTTTTTTTTTCCTGAATCCCAGTGTCCATCTTCTTGCATATCAGTGTTCATCCCCATGTGGATGGGCAAAAAGCATTATAATACTACATCATCCACCCAGTGGCCTGCTGTGCAGGAAAGTACGTCCTGAGGGAGGGCAGTTCCCCCGGCATTGTCAAATAAATAAAAGCAACATGTAGCAAAACACCGTGCTTAGTACACGCTATTTGTGTTTTCAGCTAGGGCATGGAGGAGAAATATACTTCCATGTTTGCTTACAGGGAACTCTAGAAGGACCCGTAAGAAACAAAACACTACCTGCGGAGGGCAGACGGCCCTGGGCACACAGGCTAAACGACAGGAGGCACAAATTAAGGCGAGTATATAATATATCTCTATTATAACCTCCTTGGAATTTTCAGTAAATTGAATTTTTTTAAACCTCCAAAGAATACAATGCATTGTACTGTTTTTATGTTACGATATTTACTGTTTTTACCAACTGAATGGATTTCTGGTTTGTTTTACCAAGGCTGTTGTTGGGCTTCTCAGAATGTTGTTTACTCATGAGTTTTTTCTGGTGGTTTTGATGTTTTTATTTTAACTTTGATAAAGAAAAAGATTTTTCTCAACACCTAGGTGGTTCATCCTTTTCTTTCTTCCTCCTTTCGGATACTTTGTATACTTTGTGGGTTTGGGCACTATTTTCATACCTTTGTTTGCAAGAAAGAGGATAAAGCTTCGCTAGTTTGCTAGGGTCGCCAGAATAAAACACCGCAGCCTGAGGCTTAAATAACAGCGCTGCCTCTAGGTTATCCAGCCTCATGGCATCCGGCTGTGCAGAGCTCTCCCGAAGTGCTCTGCTTTGTCTAATCAGCAGTAATGTTTCCTCTGCTGTTACTGATTTTAGTTGTCTTTTCTCTTAGTCAATGTAGCTAAGGATTTGTTACTTATGTCAACCTGGTTGAAGTAACTTTTGTTTAAAATTGATTTCTTTGGTTTTCCTCTTCTGTATATTTAGCTGAGAGCTAATCTTTACTATTTTCATTCCTCCTTCTAGCTTTGAGTTTGGTTTGGTCTCCCTTTTCTGCCTAGGTGTAAAGATAGGTTGCTTATTTGAGCTTTCTTTTAAACGTATGCATTACCAGCTTTACATTTCGTTGTTGGTGTTTTGCAGAATCCCGTACATTGTGGTAGGTTCTGTTGATATTTCGGTTTGTCTCCAGGTATTTTCTGAGTTCCTGTTTTATTACTATTACTTTTTAGCCTACTGGTTATGTAAGAATGTGTTTAATCTTCACATATTGTGGATTTTCCCACCTTTCCTTCTACTATTAACTTTTCGATTCATTGCATTGTGACAGGAAACAGTTCCTTTGCATGATTTGAGTCTATTTATAGTAGACTTATTTTCTGGCCTAACATATGGTCAATTTTGGAGAATGTTCCCCGTGCACTTGTGAAAAGTATGGAGTCTGTCTGTCTCTGTCCGGGTCACACGTGCCCTAGGAGCACGGTTCTCAGGGGTCACCTCTCACTGTCGGGAGCAGCTGTTGGGTTGGGTGGTCATTTTCATGCATTACTAACAGGGGAGGTCACTGGGACAAAAGGGATGCCTTTCTGTCAGCCGGTGACTCTGAGTACCCCATTCTATGGCAGATAGGCCAAGAGTGCGCTCTGGTACGTCCTGGGATCCTCTCTCAGACTCACCCCTTGGCTACATTCTCAGAAACTGGAAAATTTAGCCCTGCAAAAGGTCTGGCCCAAATACAAACTCAGTTCAGTTCAGTCACTCAGTCATCTCCAACTCTTTGTGACCCCATGGACTGCAGCATGCCAGGCCTCCCTGTCCATCACCAACTCCCAGAGCTTACTCAAACTCATGTCCATCGAGTTGGTGATGCCATCCAACCATCTCATCCTCTGTTGTCCCCTTCTTCTCCTGCTCTCAATCTCTCCCAGCATCAGTGTCTTTTCCAATGAGTCAGCTCTTCGCATCAGGTGTCCAAAATATTAGAATTTCAGCTTCAACATCAGTCCTTCCAATGAACACCCAGGACTGATCTCCTTTAGAATGGACTGGTTGGATCTCTTTGCAGTCCAAGGGACTCTCAGGAGTCTTCTCCAACACCACAGTTCAAAAGCATCAATTCTTCTGCGCCCAGCCTTCTTCACAGTCCAGCTCTCACATCCATACATGACCACTGGAAAAACCATAGCCTTGACTAGATGGACCTTAGTTGGCAAATTAATGTCTCTGCTTTTGAGTATGCTATCTAGGTTGGTCATAACTTTTCTTCCAAGGAGTAAGAGTCTTTTAATTTCATAACTACAGTCACCATCTGCAGTGATTTTGGAGCCCCCAAAAATAAAGTCTAACACTGTTTCCACTGTTTCCCCATCTATTTCCCATGAAGTGATGGGACCAGATGCCATGATCTTAGTATTCTGAATGTTGAGCTTTAAGCCAACTTTTTCACTCTCCACTTTCACTTTCATCAAAAGGCTTTTTAGTTCCTCTTCACTTTCTGCCATAAGGGTGGTGTCATCTGCATATCTGAGGTTATTCATATTTCTCCCGGCAATCTTGATTCCAGCTTGTGTTTCTTCCAGTCCAGCGTTTCTCATGATGTACTCTGCATAGAAGTCAAATAAGCAGGGTGACAATATACACCCTTGACATACTCCTTTCCTATTTGAAACCAGTCTGTTGTTCCATGTCCAGTTCTAACTGTTGCTTCCTGACCTGCATACAGATTTCTCAAGAGGCAGGTTAGATGGTCTGGGATTCCCATCTCTCGCAGAATTTTCCACAGTTTATTGTGATCCACACAGTCAAAGGCTTTGGCATAGTCAATAAAGCAGAAATAGATGTTTTTATGGAACTCTCTTGCTTTTTTGATGATCCAGCAGATGTTGGCAATTTGATCTCTGGTTCCTCTGCCTTTTCTAAAAGCAGCTTGAACATCAGGAAGTTCACAGTTCACGTATTGCTGAAGCCTGTCTTGGAGAATTTTGAGCATTACTAGCATGTGAGATAAGTGCAATTGTGTGGTAGTTTGAGCATTCTTTGGCATTGCCTTTCTTTGGGATTGGAGTGAAGACTGACCTTTTCCAGTCCTGTGGCCACTGCTGAGTTTTCCAAATTTGTTGGCATATTGAGTGCAGCACTTTCACAGCATCATCTTTCAGGATTTGAAATAGCTCAACTGGAATTCCATCACCTCCACTAGCTTTGTTCATAGTCATGCTTTCTAAGGCCCACTTGACTTCACATTCCAGGATGTCTGGCTCTAGATGAGTGATCACACCATCGTGATTATCCGAGTCGTGAAGATCTTTTTTGTACAGTTCTTCTGTGTATTCTTGCCACCTCTTCTTAATATCTTCTGCTTCTGTTAGGTCCATAACATTTCTGTCCTTTATCGAGCCCATCTTTGCATGAAATGTTCCCTTGGTATCTGTAATTTTCTTGAAGAGATCTCTAGTCTTCCCCATTCTGTTCTTTTTCTCTATTTCTTTGCATTGATCACTGAAGAAGTCTTTCTTATCTCTTCTTGCTCTTCTTTGGAATCCTGTATTCAAATGGAAATATCTTTCCTTTTCTCCTGTGCTTTTCAAGTCTCTTCTTTTCACAGCTACTTGTAAGGCCTCCTCATACAGCCATTTTGCTTTTTTGCATTTCTTTTCCATGGGGATGGTCTTGATCCCTGTCTCCTGTACAATGTCACGAACCTCATTCCATAGTTCATTAGACACTCTATCTATCAGATCTAGGCCCTTAAATCTATTTCTCATTTCCACTGTATAATCATAAGGGATTTGATTTAGGTCATACCTGAACCCCATGAACAGTATGAAAAGGCAAAATGATAGGATACTGAAAGAGGAACTCCCCAGGTCAGTAGGTGCCCAACACATTACTGGATACCAGTGGAGAAATAACTCCACTTGTAAACTTGGGGTTTACTAAACTTGGGGTCAGGAGGCGGTGCCTGCATCGTCTCCACTGTGATCAGGTGTCTTCATCAGATGTGAGGAGAGAGTGCATACCCTGTGTCCAGGGGGCAAGTTCTGTTGTCCCCTTGGTTGGCACCTGCTGTGGGAAAGAATGTCCTTCCACTGGGAAAACTGCTCAAGGCTCACGGAGAGAAGGCTGCACCCATGTGGGGTGGGGGCGGCAGCCCCTGGGGGAACGATCTGTGGCGGGGGGCGGGGGGACTGATTGAATGGCTGGGGTGGGGACACCCAGGAAGAGGAAGCAGGCCCTGGGGGGAATGATGGGGGGGGGGGTGGGGACTGAGTGAATTGTTGCGGGGGGAGCACCCGGGAAGAGGAACGAGGCCTGAGCCCAGGTCTGTAGGGTCAGGGTTGCCTCCCACCCCACTTGGCTCTGGGTGTGGAGCGCAGATATTGAGGGGCTGGGATGCCAGTTGCCAGCCTGGAGGCTGTAGTTGGAGGGGGAAGAAAAGCAGGAGGTGTGGCCCATCTTTATTTCTAGAGACGTTCGCCTTTCTGACTCCAGAGACTAGGTTACAAGGAAGACTTGATTTTAGTGGTTTTTTAAAATTGGTTAAGCAATTCTGATTCTTAAATGACGGATGTTCTATTTTTTGAGCGATAACACCACGGGGAGTTCTACAGCTTATTTGGGTTGAATAGTTCATCTCCAACTTCCTTCCAAGTACCTGCAGATTTATCTCATTTTAAAAACATCAATAACCAAAACACAAGTTGCCGATTGCCTTGTGTGGTTGTATTAGAGTTTACCTACCTACTTCCTCTAATGGCTACAATTCCAAATGCCCTGCTTTTATATTAAGTAATACTGATCTCAATTTTTTTTATTACACATGAATTTGCACACGTGTTCCCCAGATACCCGTTTGTTATCATGGGTCTTTGTGAAATAGGTAAAGATCAGTTTGTAGTCAAGCTTATGGTTCATTTCTTTGATGATTTCTAGACTTAAGAAGTGCTTTACAAGGACTCCGTTCTGAAGCCAGGGTGTGAATGATTCGTAGATGTCTCTGATTACTCTCATGGTTGCAGTTTTACAGTCCACGCAGTTCAAGTCCGCCTTGTTGCACCCGCCGCGCCGGGAGTCGCTGGGGGGGCCCCGTCTCTGCAGAAGCGCCCAGGGAGCTCTTTGCCACTCCCCGGCGTCCCCTCCCGCTCCAGGGTCCCGGGGCGTCCCCGAGGCTCCTTGTGCGGAGCCGGGAGCCGCTCCAGGCAGAAGGCCCGGGACGAGCTAGGGCGTTTGCGGGCGCGGCTGCGTCCTCCGCGTCCTGCCCGTGACAGGGGTCCACCCTGGGGCCTTCCAGCAGGCTGTCCGGAGCCACCCGCCTGCCGCTTTGAGATGGTCCGTTCCCTCTGGTGGCGCTCATGGCAAACAGCCTGCCTGCCAGTGCAGCAGATGGAAGAGACGCGGGTTCGATCCCCGGGTTGGGCAGATCCCCTGGAGGGGGCATGGCAACCCGCTCCAGGATTCTTGCCTGGAGAATCCCACGGACAGAGGAGCTTGGTGGGCTACAGTCCACGGGTCGCAGAGTCAGACATGACTGAGCGACTTCGCTTTCACTTTCACTTTGAATCAGTAATTCTAAATCCGTTAACCATATGTTTGAAAGTATCTTCTGCTTCATTTTCTGTTTTTCTCTTGCAAATGTAAAAACAAAACCAAATATCAAGAGACACACTAAAACAGGTTTTGTTTTCTGTTTTTTCTGGTTGAACTTTATGCCAACAAATCCTAGGTAAGGACTTAGGAAGCTGCAGTAAGTCAAGGCACCAGCAAGGTCACAGGATCTGCAATCAGCAGGGGTCTTAATGGTGCCAGAGAGCCTTTTTTTTTTTTTTTTTTTTTTTTGTGCCATGCGGTAGGAGGTGGATGCAGTGGCTGAGGGGCCAGAGAGACCCCAGGGCCTTAATGACACCAGTGAGCCGGCTAAGATGCAGGAGGCTGGGCCAGGTACACCCATTAGGCCAATGCGAGCTGAAACATATTTAATTCTGAATTTCCAGAACCATTACCCCCCAAAAAATGTTCACCTTCTTCTCATATTCACATAGAAAGATTGCATAGACTCTTTTGCCTAGAAATTCTACTTCCATGGAAGAAAGCCACCGGGAAGATTGCTTGGAGAATTTAAGAGATGTGTGTTTTTTAGGTGGAGAAAGAGGAAGTGAGTAAATGGCAAGCGCAGTTCAGAAACGGAAAGGGGTCTGTGCAGACCCAGCAGGCTCCCTTTGGTGGAAGGCAGGCCGTGCGCTCACTCTCCTACCCCCTTTCGCTGAGGTCACGTTTATCAGGACTTAGGTAGCTCCAATGAAAACTTCAAGTACAGGGGCTGCCCTGGTGGTCCAGCAGTTAAGCATCTACCTTGCAGTGCGGGGGACACCGGTTCGATCTCTGGTCCCCAGAAGATCCCACGTGCCACAGAGAAATGAAGCCGTAAATACTGAGCCCAGGCATTCTAGAGCCCAGCGCTCCACAGCAAGAGACGCCACCAAAGTGGGAAGCCCAACCACCGCAACTAGAGCACAGGCCCTGCTCGCTGCAGTAGGGAGAGCCTGCATGCAGCAAGGAAGGCCCCGTGCGGCCAGAAAGAAATGGAACCATATTTAAGCAAAGCCCCTCCAAGTACAGTGACTCTCAGTGGCGCAGGTAACTCCTGCCCGATGTTCTCAGCACCCTGGCGTACGGGGTCTGCAGGAAGCCCTCCTCCCGGGAAGGCCCAGAGTCTCCATCGGCCAGTGTCTCCCCACTGTGCTGAGCCATCTCCCCACTCACCTCGGTGCAAACTGCTTCTGATGGAGCCACTCTCTAGGCAGGGGAGTCATCCTTGTGAATCCTCATCTAAGAATTCAGGTCATCTCACTTGCACTTATTTCCATATTCCTTAAAAGGAGATCCTTAAAATCCCAATTGTATTCCTTACAAGAGCGTTTTAACACAATCTTGATTTGAAAGCCCGTGTTTTTATTTATCAACTTCCATGTCTCCTTCGTTGTGTCCTGCGCTCTGGCTCAGCCTCTCTCTTGGCCTCTGCTCTTGCCTCTCATGAAACAACGTAAAGGATGTATTAATTGCACCCACGCTCCCCTCTCGCTGGCTCCTTCCCACTCTCCCTCGTCTCTCCGCGACATGTGTCACTATGTGCACATCACGGTTACCGTGACGCCCTCCCCTTCCCTTGGGAAGCCTGTTATTACTTTCCTGCTTCTTTCTCTGCTGCCCCGTGTGTGCCCTGCCCAACATACAGCAGCTTCACAGCAGGCTCTCCCCCTCACTCTTCTCTTCAGAGTTCCTGCTGGAATTTCTGGACACCACCTCCCAAGTATTTACTCTGACTCTGACTCCTCTTCCCTGGTGTGGGCCCTGTAGCTTCTTCCCCTGAATGAAGACCACAGATAAAACCTAAATTCTCCTTCTTCCCCCGCTACCTTTAACTCCCCTGTGGATGTCTCCTTCTCATCCAGGCTCAGTGATTCAATATCATCCACGAACCATTTTTCTATACTCAACCACCTATCTGGCCGCATGGATACAGTCTCCAGGGCAGCGGGTGGAGGGATGCTGGACAATGCTGAGACCGCAGGGAGAGACCAGGCCAGGCAATGCGGGCGGCGAATGAAGGACAGTGCTGAGAAGAGCAGATTATAGGGAAGTCACAAGCGGAGAAGAGGCTGGAGAGTGTTTCTAAAAACAGATGAGGGAGAAATCTGGGGGCGAAGAGGTCAAGTCTCAGGGAAAGAGAAGTGATCATTGCATAGCTCCTCAGGGGGCGGGGGCGGGGGGGGGGGGGGATCCAGCAACGTGCTAGTTTCCCAGCAATGTCCTATCAGATGCTGTATTTCAGCTGGAAATCCTTCAGGCTACAAATCCATTAGATTTGTAGAAATTCCTAATGCCTTAGAAATTTATACATTTTCCTGCAATGGACTAAATTAGGCTAAGGTTTTGCATTACATTGTTTATTGTGATGTTAAGATGTCATTTTATATTAGTGTTTATTCCAATGTGGACCAGTAAAGCGTATTATAGCACATCATCTATTCAGTGGACTGGTTTGTGCAAAACAGTGTCCCAAGAGAGACTATTCCCCAAGATATTGTCAGCTGAGTATGAGCAAGACACCATAAAGCACTGTGCTCAGTATGCTACCGTCTATGGCTTTAAATGTGGTGTCCTCAGCCACTCAGTCCTGCCCGACACTGTGTGACGCCGTGGACTGTGGCCCACCGGGCTCCTCTGCCCACTCGATTCTCCAGGCAGGGATGCTACGGTGGGTTGCCGCGTCCTGCTCCAGAGGATCTTCCAGACCCAGGGATTGAACCTGACTCTCTCGTGTCTCCTGCATAGGAATCTAGGCAGGGATACTGCGGTGGGTTGCCACGTCCTGCTCCAGAGGATCTTCCAGACCCAGGGACTGAACCTGAGTCTCTTATGTCTCCTGCACAGGGAGGTGGGTTCTTTACCACTAGCACCACCATGGGGAGTGAAGAAACAGATATTCACAGTTGCTTGTGCTTACATAAAATGACACTCTGGGGCGTCTCTCCTGATCCAGGGGCTAAGACTCCGCACTCTCATTGTAGGGGCCTGAGTTCAATCCCTTGTCAGGAAACTAGGACCCACATGCCACAGCTAAGAGTTCCCATGGAAAAGGTCCCGCAGACACAGCCAAATAAATACTTAGAGGAAAAAAATAAATAAATAAACCCCTGGAAGGTATTCCTGAGAACAAAATACGTGGCTGACTGTGGAAGCAGCAGGGCCTTGACAAGAAGGGAGGGGGTAGGAAGAACAATGCAATATGAACTATTTTATATTTCTAGTTCTTGAACCTTGTACATGTATTATAAGTTTCTCAGAAATGCCAAGACATTACAAAAATTTTTAAACCTCCAAAGAATAAAACTCACAGCTTTATTTCTACAAACTGAATGAAAATCAAGTTTGTTTTATCAGAAAGATTATCTGGCTTCTCTAAAACATCTTCTCAGGCTTTTCCCGCGCTACCCAGACAGTGGTCCATACGGCACTGTCTGGATTCTTGTCATAACTTGAAGTGAATCTTTTACGCTGTCCTGGGTCCTTGCTGTCCGGCAAACGAAGGCCAGCGTCATCACGTTCCTTGCAGCAGGAGCCCTCTTAGGCGGCACCGACCTTTACTTCCCAGTGGAGCAGTACATCTACAGAGGGAACAGTGGCGGCGCCTGCATTAGGATCCGAAGAGAACCTGGGAGAAGCTTCTGTGGGCAGCTCATGCCACCGTTGCCACTGAAAACCCAGCCGCTGTCCCTGCTGCGTCCTCCAGGAACCCTCGCCAGCGAGCCGAGCTGCTTTGCTGCCGCCGCTCCTCTGCCCGGCCGCTTTGCTCCTGGAGCCTCCGCTACCCAGACCCAGGCAGCTTCCAGGAGCCAAGACTCCTGCTGGTGAGCAGGGCGCATTCTCTGGTTGTGGTGCCTGGCCTTCTCATTGCAGCGGCTTCTCTTGCTATGGAGCATGGGCCCCAGGGCCCCCAGGCTTCAGCGGTGGCAGAGCATGGGCTCAGTGGCTGAACCTCCTGGGAGTCACTTCCCAGGGACACATAGGACAGAGTCCTGAGCATCCTGAGTGCCCCACAAGGTGGTCTGAAGCGGTGGCCCCTCTGCGTATCAGTGGAGATGGCAGCTGTATTATGTGTCTGTAGGAGTCTGTACAAGGTGACTTTGCATGCAGAAAAGTAAATTTGACGAAATGGCAGATGGCCTCAGCTCTAATAGAAAGATCTCTTCTGAAATCAATTTCTTTCTCCTCTCAGCTTCTCCATCTGAAAGGTGTTACTCTTCATGAGACCCATTCTCTTTTCATTCCCTTCTTCAAAGCCTCAAATTTTGTAGATTTTTTTCAGCATCTTTCCATGTTTATTCCTCAGACAAGATAAGCAAGAGTAAAATTGTCTTATTGGACTGTAAAGATAAACAAATACTTTTAAAATCAGACTTTCCAAAATTTCTAAATTCATTCATGTTCTCACTTTAGTATCCTCAATGCTAAGCCTGTAATGAGCGTTTTTACCTGATTCAAACACAACTCTGGGGTGTGGATTGGTGGCGGGAATCCACAGACCCCTGGAATTTTGAGCTTTGACAGTTAGATCTCCTTTTACAGAAGTGTTAGCAGCCAGTGGAACAAGGAGCATCTAGCGCTAGATTACGGGGCTGACAGCAGGGAAAGACAGTTTATTGGTGGCAGAAAGGATCTGCCTTCTGACAAGCAGCCGCCTCTCAGGGAGGCAAGCCGGAAGAGCCTGCAGAGGCGGAGCCGCGCGCAGGGGGGGACGCTTCAGCCACTCCCTTATCAGCGCGGCCGGCACAAAGGGGTCCTTCCCGGACCTGACCCTGCTTCCTGTTCCTTTAACTCCCTGTGCTCGGGGCTGCTCTGCTGAGAGGGACGCCCCTTTGCTTTTCCTAGACCTCCATGGGCCTTCTCACAGCGCCGGCAGCAGGCAGGCAGAGCGGCGCCACGGGGCAGGCCTGCTCCGGTCACTCCTCTGGGGCCGAGCGGCTGGGAGAGCGCGCTGAGCGGCCACCGCCCCTCTCATGGGGCCAGAGGTCGGAATGTGATGGGACCCGAGGTCGGAATGGGGACGATGGAAGAGCTGTCTTTGCTTTCTTTCACTCCCGGGCCAGGAGCTCTTCACCTGAGGGACTTGGAGAGCCCAGGGAGCCTGTGGCCTCCCTGAAGTGATGCATAAAATGGGTCTGTGCACACACTTTTGTTCAGATAAGAGTAAATGCCCTGGACTCACCCCTTCAGAATATTTTAGCGTTGTTCCTAGTCTGTCCAGATCCTGTGCTTGGAAGCACAACACCGCTGCGGTGGTTTCATCACACTTCCGCTGCTGCCAGTCCCTAGAAAACCCAGCTTTCAGACTCAAGAGAAGCTGGTGGCTGGCGAGGCTTAAAAACACCCTGTGAAGTACCTGGAATCAGGAGCATTTGACTGTACTCTACTGGGACATTTTAAGGTCTAGCAGTTTTGTTAGGGGAAGCCCACTGATTGAGACCGCCCACCCTGGCCAGGCACCATAGTAACCATTTGCATGAGTTGTTTTCTGACAGGAGAGCCTGATGAGGAACGCAGGACTAATAAGCCACCACCAACTGGAAGAATTCCGGAAAGGTCGAAAGGAGACACCGCGTGTCTGTCCACTTTCCAGAATCCCTCTCACTAGCACCCATCTTGGCTGAGGATGTGTGTGCCACCAGGAAAGACTGTGAATAAGAATGATTGGCCAAAGACCACGGAGAAACTAATCCCATCACCATAAAACCCGAGACTGCGAGCCATGGGCAGAGCAGCTCTCCTGGGTTCCCTCACCCTACTGCTCTTCGCCCGGGTGCTCTTTCCCAGTAAAATCTCTTGCTTTGTCAGCACAAGTGTCTCCTCGGACAATTCATTTCTGACTGTTAGACAAGAGCCCAGTTTCGGGCCCTGGAAGGGGTCCGTCTTCCTGCAACAGTTTGCTTTTCGCTTGTGAGCAGCTAGGTCAAATTGTTTCCAACCAAAAAAACCGAACTGAACTGTCTGACCAGGGTCACAGGACTGGGGTGGGTCCCAGGTTGGCCTGGGATACTGTCATTACCAGGAATCAAAGCAGCAAAGGCATTCGTGACACAAACCCTAAAAGCATTTTATCACTGGATAATTTGCATTGGGACGTCTCCCTAGAGAAGAGAATGGCAACTCACTCCAGTATTCTTGCCTGGAGAATTCCATGGGCAGAGGAGCCTGGCGGGCTCCAGTCTAAGGGATCACAGAGTCGGACACGCCTGAGTGACTTTCACTTTCTTTTTTCAGTTCGGATCCACGCAGAGGTGGAGTCTTTCCTGCGGATATTTGTAAATGCTTCCGACAGATCCAGTTATGTGGCTTTGTGTTCTTCTGGAATTGCTCCCATGACGTTGATCGGGACTTCATATGCTTAGGAAGGGTATTACATTGTTTTCTGTACAATGGTGCGGAAACAGTTAAAAAGCAAGTGAACAAGCCCAAGCCCCAGAACTGCTTTCCAAACAGGCTGAAGGCGCCACCTACTGTCCAATCTGCAGAGATGCCCGAGGAAGGGAGTCAGCCTTATGGACTGAGAGCCACAGGAACTACTTACATCTAACTATACTTTCTACTCACATGCTGTTTATAACGAGTTATGTAGTTATATGTATGCTCTCTCCTGAGCACTCTCAATCTTTGGTTACAGAAAGTAAGATATGGAAAATCACTGAATTGAGGCAGATGGAAAAACAGCATCAGGCTATCATACGCTTTCCAGGGGTCCCGATTATCCAACGCCAAAGTGCCTTTAGAGTTCTGGAGCAAAAATGCTCCTTGCCACTTTTATTCCTAGAAACGACTGAGGCCCAGAGCTCCCTGAGTAGCCCCTCCTGCTGGGGACTTGACTGTATTTATTTTACATGTGTATAAGAGATGACAGAAAAAGAGAAAGCTCTAAAATGGCAAACGCTTTCAGGTACACCGAAAAGGTGGTTTTTAATGTTGGTTTGAGTGTTTTGCTTTTAGTGGAATGATCCATTATAGAGCAGGCCAGAATACGTTTCGAAAACAAAGTGTGCATTTTCTACCTCTGAGAGATGCTAATTAGAACATGTCTTTACTATGGGCCTGGCATGAATTCAGACTTGCCTTGGGCAGGGAACTGATGTCCAGGCTGCCTTACACCCAGCAAGTGCTCAAGGAATGCTCTAGTGGCTGGAGGGGCCGGCGGCGTGCAGCCAGCGTTTCACTGTTTGTGCTGCTCCTGTGCTCATTCTGTCTCTGACCCTTCAGCAGAGGCTCACTCTCTTCTGCGCAGCTCATCACTTGTTTGACTCTGAAATACATTGGTTCAGATTTTATGATAAGCTGGTTCTGTACAATATGTTGTGTTATTTAAATACAAACAATATACACTCTTGTTTTAAATTCCTCCTGAGTTAAAAGTACACTAAAAAACTGGATAATTTAGACTAAAAGTAGAATTTCTCTTTCATCCTGACAAAGTGTCTGTGGTTCATTTGTATATATTCCTCCAGCTTTTTAAAAAACATTTTCAAATGTGTATTTATTTACACGCAGATAATATAGGTTCACCTTTAGTTCAGTTGGACAAATAACGTGTGTTGCTTTACACCTTGCTTTTGTCATGTAACAGTATGACTCTGAGGTGTCACCGTTTCCTGTTTGGGGGGTTTCCAGTGGTTTTAATAGGAATATAAAACTCTTTCTTTAGAACAACATGACTCTGCTATAAGCAAACTAGGTTCATGTAGCACCCACATTCAGGGAAATTCAGAAATGTCTTCAGTTGCCCTGCGCATCCCACCATCAGGAATGGAGGAAACTGCGATGAAGGAAAGTCTCAGTAATGAACCCCAGGCACCCCGTCAACCCAGCTCTCAAGGAGGAGGGCGGGGCGAGGACAGCTCACTGGCTGGAGGGAAGGTCTTGTGATGCCTGAGTCTCCAGCCTGGCCGGTAGCAGCCGAGAGAATCCAGGACAGAGAGAGGGTACGAGGAGAACAGCAGAGGGCAGGAAAGGGGCCTCTGGGCGGCAAAGCAGGAAGGTCGCAGCAGAGCCTGGGGAGGCAAGCGGGTCCGCGGAGGAGCAGCGGAGAGAACCCCGGAGGCGGCTCCCTCCCGCTCGCCCAGCCCAGAGGAGACACCCCCGGAGGAGAGACCCCCCAGAGGAGGCTCCCTCCCGCTCGCCCACCTTAGAGGAGAGACCCCCGGAGGAGAGACCCCCGGAAGAGGCTCCCTCCCGCTCGCCCACCCCTGAAGGTGCCGGTGGGCCTGGTGTGGGTCGCATGCGCTCCCCTCACTAAGACTGTACGCTTCAGGCTGGTCTCAGGAACACACTTCTTGTTTCACTTGAGTGATTCAGTTATGCCTCCCCTGTAATTTTCGGTTGGGTCTTCTCTGCCTGCCTTCGCCTCACTTTTCACTCTGGCCTCACTGTTCATTTTTTTCTGGCACACAAAATATGCTCAGCAGGCAGAGTTGACTGCATAAAAGGCAAAGGTCTGCCTCTGAGGAGTAACATATACTCATACTGCTATGCTAGTTAACTTATATTTATTGATTTAAGTTAATATAACATAATGCCACATAAATATATGCATATATAATGTAGATAAATATTAAATGTTATGTACTATTATTTTAATATAATTTTATATATCAGTGATATATGTTAATGTTAAAATTATATAGGCTGATTTAGTTAACGACACCGCGGGTGAGAAGACTAATGAAGACTAAAAAATTCAGAAAAAAAACCCGGAAATTTGAAGATCTTTGCAAAAACTCCATGCTCTCGATGTAAATGGCGAGCCATGCCATGAAGGTTCTTGGCCAGGGCTCCTCATGGGCCTCTCCCGGCCCCTGCTATAGTGAGCAGTGGACCAGGGAGCGGGGGTCCGGGCAAAGCCCCCAGGCCGAGGCTGGGCCAAGCCCCCTGCCAGTCTCCTTCCTTCTGTCACCGAGCGTCACCTCCTCCCTGACACTAGTGCACACGCGTGTCATCACTTCTCCCACAGAATGAAGGGTGTGTGTTGCAGGAGAGCGGGAGCCAGCTCACTGGTGACACAAATCTTAACACCATAGAGAGAGGGAGTTGGAGGGAGGGAGACAGATGAATAGACAGATGTGCCCTGGCTTTAGACTGTAGGGTGACATTTATGATACTAAAACTGGTTAGCCTTTAGCTTCTATTTTTGCCAGTGCCTGTATTAGACAATTGATCAGTCACCTAAGTATCATTGATTCTAAATCATAAACTAGGATTCTAACACACTCTGGTTTTCTGTATGACCAAAATGCACTTGTGAAGCCAACGTTCAAATCATCCAGTGTCTTCTTTTTGTGTTTGGTCACATGTTGTTTTCTTTCCTAACTTTTACTTTGTATTTAGGGTATAGCCCGTTAACTAACAGTGTTGTGACAGTTTCAAGTGAACACCAAGGGGAACGGTTCAGCCAAACACACACATGTGTCCTTTCTCCCCCAAACTCCCCTCCCATCGAGGCTGATACATAGCATGGACATCCATGTGCCGAACAGTGAGTCCTTGTCGATTCCTAACCAAAGCAGATGCTCGTTGCGTCATCAGAGACTCTCTCAGAATGTTTCCCAGAGGTTAGTGAGGAGTTTCCTGGAAAACATTGAGCCCACCCTCTGTTGCCAGAGGAAGAATGTTTATATACGGGTGTTAGTTTTGAGAGAATTTGGTGTAATGGACCAGCTCGTACAGAGATGGAAATAGCTTGTCACCATCAACATTATCACCATTCCCCAGCAGGTTCCGCCTCCCCCGAATGTGCCCTGAGTCCTGACCACTGAACAGGCCAAGCTCGCTCTCAGCCCCCAGTGCCTCCTCCCACAGGGGCCGCGGCCCGCAGGAGACGGAGGGACTGACAGCTCGTTCCCTCCTCCCCCTACTCATGGGCATGGAAGAGCCCAGCTCCCTGCTCTGGTTGGAGGAGAAGGAAGGCCCAGCAGCAGCCCCGGAAGAAGTGCACAGGGGCCCCTCCACTCCCAGGAGCGCGGGCTCATCGTGCAGAGCCGAGGGGACACGGGGGCGGGAGGAGCCTCAGCTCTGGACACTGTGGAGCTTGGCTGCTGAACAGACTCAGGGACTGTCTGTTGACCATGGGATCTGAGGAACAGGAGAGATTTGGATGGACTGGGGTTAGCTGGAGGGTTCCCCCTGGTCTAAAGCACAGGCTGTGTCTCTCTGGGCTGAAAATATTAACTGCTGAGCTCTAGCTCCACCAAAAGACGGTATAGGTTAGAGGTGTCCTGAGATGTAAGAGCTTCTTAGGCAGACAAGAGGAGATACTAGGAGGATGTGAACTGCCTTGTAGAGCCTGAACCACATGCCCAGCCTTCTGACCCCAGTTTGGGGAGGTAGCAGTTTCTTATGCATGTCCCTGGTGGCTCAGATGGTAAAGAATACACCTGTAATGTAGGAGACCTGGGTTCAATCTCTGAATTGAGAAGATCCCCTGGAGAAGGAAAGGACAACCCACTCCAGTATTCTTACCTGGAAAATCCACGGACAAAGGAGCCTGGTGAGCTACAGTCCATGGGGTCGCAGGGACATGACTGAGAGACTAACACTCTTTCAGGTGAGGGCAGCTGGTTTGCTTGGGCCTGATCAGGGAGGGGCAGTGGTGAGTGTCGCTTCTGATGAGTGAAAGAGTCTTTGGGCCTAGAAAAGGAAACAGCAGTCTCAAAGGCCCTTGCTGAATCATCTAACTTCAAGGAAAACAAAAGCAAACTGGGGACTTATCATTCCTTGTCCAGAGGATTTATCACCCCCTGCCCAACTGCAAATGCCATCTCAACTAAAGAATACCCAAAACATTCCGCCTGACTAATGTTTCCCTTATCGCATCCACAAACCTCCCTTTAAATAGGAAGCCTCCGAAGATGGCGGAGGAATAGGATGGGAAGACCACTTTCTCCCTCACAAATTCCTCAAAGGAACATTTCAACGCTGAGTAAACACCACAAAACAACTTCTGTAGGCTGGCAGAGGACATCAGGCAACCAGAAAAGCAGACCATTGTCTTCAAAAACAGTGAACCTCTCTGAGTGTCCCACAATGTGGAGAAACTTTTTCATCCTTAACCTAGATGTTTTATCATTGGTGCTGTATAGATGGAGAAGTCTAGAGGCTACGGTAAAAAATAAAACTGAAAACCAGAAGCAGGAGGCTTAAGTCCAAAGCCTGAAAACATTAGAGAACTCTTGATTTCAGGGAACATTAAGTAATAGGAGCTCGTCAAATGCCTCC
>NW_017194714.1:0-20664 GCF_001704415.2 Capra hircus
TGCTTCTCTCTGCGAGACGCTTCGAGTGGAGACGGGTATGTCGTGGAAACTTCTTGAGTTGCAGCAAAGGGTGTGAAGGACCCTTTGGAAGTTCCAGAGGTTAGGTGTGATTAGCCTCGAGACGCCTCAGTGGAAATGGGACCTCATCTCGCGCTGGAGGGGAGAACCTCCTGGATTTTCTCGAGTTGCGGCAGGTGCTCTCGACTTACGACGGGGTACATCAGGGACCCGCTCTGGTGGGCCTCCAGGAAAGGCCAGTCCCCATGCGACTTGCTCGGGGCCTCTCGGGGATTCCTCTTCCCGTCGAAGCCTGGGCCTGAGACCTTTGTGTGGACTCGGTGCCGGAACCTGAGGATTCCTCTCCAGTGCTGACATAGATCTTGGGGTGCTTCTGGAGTCTCCCCAAGGGAGTCAGTCCTCGTCTCGAGAGGGGGCATGCACGTGCGCTTTCCTCCCGAGCTGTAGCAGCACTGTCAGCGGCTTCCCTTCGCGTGGATCAAGGGATCTGTGGCTTTCCCTCGAGGCTTTCCCTCGAGGCTTCCCACGAGGCTTTCCACGAGGCTTTCCCACAAGTGCTTCCCACGAGGCTCCCAAGGCTGTCCCACGTGCCACCGTGGTGTGAGTCGATCCTCTCTTGAAAGTCGAGGCAGTGCAGGGAAAACAGGTTTTCCCTGGAATGGACTGAAACTTCTGGGGGTCTCTGGGAATGGTGGCATGAACCTGGAGTTCCTCTCCCCTTTCCTTGTGGAGAGGGCCTCCTCTTGAGTTGCGATGGGAACGCCGGGAATTCTTTCCCGACCACTCAGAGGAAAGATCCCTCCTTCTCGAGCTAGGATGAGGAAACGGGGCTCCTCTGGATGTGGGCGGGACTCTCGTGCTTCCTCTCGAGTGGAGACGGGTATGTCGGGGAACTTCTTGAGTTGCAGCAAGGGTGTGAAGGACCCTTTGGAAGTTCCAGAGTTTTAGGTGTGATTAGCCTCGAGATGCCTCAGCGGAAATGGGCCTCATCTCGCCTGGAGGGGAGAACCTCCTGGATTTTCTCGAGTTGCGGCAGGGTGCTCTCGACTTACGATGGGGACCTCAGGGACCCGCTCTGGTGGCCTCAGGAAAGGCCAGTCACATGCGAGTTGCTCGGGCTCCGCTCCGGATTCCTCTCTCGTCGATGCCGGGGCCTAAACATCTTTGTGTGGAAGTCGGTGCCGGAACCTGAGGATTCCTCTACCAGTGCTTACATGGATCTTGGGGTACTTCTGGAGTCTCCCAGGGGAGTCAGTCCTCGTCTCGGAGTGGGGGCATGCACGTGCACTTTCCTCCTGAGCTGTAGCAGCAGTGTTGAGGCTTCCCTTCGCGGAGGATCAAGGTATCTGTGGCTTTCCCTCGAGGCTTTCCCACGACACTTTCCGACGACGCTTTCCCACGACGCTTTCCCACCAGGCTTTCCACGAGGCTTTCCCACAGTGATGTCCCACGTGCCACCGTGGTGGTCAGTCGATCCTCGGTTTGAAAGTTTGAGGCAGTGCCGGGGAAAACAGGCTTCCTTGGAATGGACTGAGACAAATGGGGAACTCTAGGAATGGTGGCACGACCCTGGAGTTCCTCTCGCCTTTCCTGTGGATAGCGCCCCTCTTGAGATGTGACGGGAACGCCGGGAATTCTTTCCGAACACGCAGCGGAAAGGATCCCGCCTGTCCGGCTAGGAGGAGGAAACAGTGCTCCTCTGGATGTGGGCGGGACTCTCGTGCTTCCTCTCGAGTGGAGACGGGTATGTCGGGGAACGTCTTGAGTTGCAGCAAGGGTGTGAAGGGCCCTTTTGGAATGTCCAGAGGTTGGTGTGATTAGCCTGGAGATGCCTCAGCAGAAATGGGACTCATCTCGCCTGAGGGGCAGAACCTCCTGGATTTTCTCGAGTTGCGGCAGGTGCTCTCGACTTACGACGGGGACCTCAGGGACCCGCTCTGGTGGCCTCAGGAAAGGCCAGTCCCCATGCGAGTTGCTCGGTACCTCTCGGGATTCCTCTCCCTTCGATACCGGGGGCCTAAGAGCATGTGTGGAGTCGGTGCCGGAACCTGAGGATTCCTCTCGCAGTGCTGACATGGATCTAGGGGTACTTCTGGAGTCTCCCAGGGAAGTGTCGTCCTCGTCACGAGTGGGGGCATGGACGTGCGCTTTCCTCCCGAGCCTTAGCAGCAGTGTCACTCTTGCACTTCGCGTGGATCAAGGGATCTGTGGCTTTCCCTTCGAGGCTTTCCCACGAGGCTTTCCCACAGGGCTGTCCCACAGGGCAGTCCCACGTGCCACCGTGGTGTGAGTCGATCCTCGGCTTGAAAGTCGAGGCAGTGCAGGGAAAACAGGTTTCCCTGGAATGGACTGAGACATCTGGGGGTCTCTGGAATGGTGGACGACCCTGGAGATCCTCTCGCCTTTCCTGTGGAGAGCACTTCCTCTTGAGATGCGACGGGAACGCCAGGAATTCTTTTCCGACCACGCAGGGAAAGGATCCCTCCTCTCTAGATACGAGGCAGAAACGGGGCTCCTCTGGATGTGGGCGGGACCCTCGTGCTTCATCTCGAGTGGAGACGGGTATGTCGGTGATCTTCTTGACTTGCAGCAGGGGTGTCAAAGACCCTTTGGAAGTTCCAGAGGTTAGGTGTGATTAGCCTCGAGATGCCTCAGGGGAAATGGGCCTCATCTCGCCTGGAGGGGAGAACCTCCTGGATTATCTTGAGTTGGAGCAGGTGCTCTCGTCTTAGGATGGGGACCTCAGGGACCCGCTCCTGTGGCCTCAGAAAAGGCCAGTGCCCATGGGGAGTTGCTAGGGGGCCTCTCAGGATTCCTCTCACGTCGATGCTGGGGCCTAAGACCTTGTGTGGAGAGCCCGAGCGGAGGCGGCGCGGAGCGTTTCGGTTCTCAGTGGCCTGCGGCACCGGTGTGTGGTGTGAGGCTGTGGCGGAGCCTCTACACTGAAGGTGCGAGAGGTTGGCAGCTTCGATTGAAGCACATCGAGCGGCGACAGCAGTGAAAGTCATGAGCGACAGCGGCGAGGAGACCTACGGCGAGGGGGAATCCCGTTCTGCTTCCAGAAGCGGAAGTGCTCATGGATCTGGGAAATCTGCAAGTCATACCCCTGCAAGGTCTCGCTCCAAGGAAGATTCCAGGCATTCCAGATCAAAAGTCCAGGTCCAGATCGGAATCTAGGTCTAGATCCAGAAGAAGTTCTCGGAGGCATTATACAAGGTCACGATCTCGGTCCCCGGTCCCATAGAAGATCTCGTAGCAGATCTTACAGCAGAGATTATCGAAGACGGCATAGCCACAGTCATTCTCCCATGTCTACTCGCTGGCGTCATGTTGGGAATCGGGCAAATCCTGATCCTAACTGTTGTCTTGGAGTATTTGGATTGAGCTTGTATACTACAGAAAGAGATCTAAGAGAAATGTTCTCTAAATATGGCCCAATTGCTGATGTATCTATTGTATATGACCAGCAGTCTAGACGTTCAAGAGGATTTGCCTTTGTATACTTTGAAAATGTAGATGATGCCAAGGAAGCAAAAGAGCGTGCCAATGGAATGGAGCTTGATGGATGTAGGATCAGAGTTGACTTCTCCATAACGAAAAGACCACATACGCCAACAGCAGGAATTTACATGGGGAGACCTACCTATGGCAGCTCACGCCGTCGAGATTACTATGACAGAGGATATGATCGAGGCTATGATGATCGGGACTATTACAGCAGATCGTACAGAGGAGGAGGAGGAGGAGGAGGAGGAGGATGGAGAGCTGCTCAAGACAGGGATCAGAAATACAGAAGACGGTCACCTTCTCCCTACTATAGTCGTGGAGGATACAGATCACGTTCCAGATCTCAATCATACTCACCTCGTCGCTATTAAAGCATGAAGATGAAGACTTTCTGAAACCTGCCCTAGAGTTGGGATATTGTTTGTGGACAATATTTTTTATTGTCTCCTGTTTAAAAAGTGAACAGTGCCTGGTGAAGTTAGGTGACTTTTACACCTTTTATGATGACTACTTTTGGTGGAGTTGAAATGCTGTTTTCATTCTGCATTTGTGTAGTTCGGTGCTTTGTTCAAAGTTAAGTGTTTTCAGAAAAGTATGTTTTACATGTATTTTTTTACAGTCTAAAATTTTGACTGCTGAGAAGTTTCTATTGTACAGAACTTCATTTAAATGGTTTTTCTACTGAATACAGGGTATTCTGAAGATTGAAGCCTGTGTGTAAAATGCTACCAAAATGGCAAAAAGCAACAATAACGTTTGGTTTTTACTTTTCTTTCTAACATATCAATGCTTAGGAGAACTGTTCTGATTAGATTGTCAGTAGTAAATTAAAGAAAAAAATGCCCGTTTTCCTCGAGTCCATGAAACATACCATACTTAATATACCTGCAGTTAAGTGATAAAAATTACGCTCTGTAACTCTATACTGCTAGTGTTAAAAACTAAAGATCTTTCAATACAGCAAATGCTTAATGCTTATATAAATGTGACTTTGTCAGCCTTTATGTAATCTGTATTATACATAGCAGGGAATAAGATGAGTTGCACAATGTATGCCTTAAAAAGGCTATTTCTTAAAGCTCTTAGAAGGGGATAATGGTATTTCAATTAGTAATCAGCAAGGGAAAATAATATTCCACCACAAATGTACTCTTGTTCTTCTAGCTTTTAAGACTATATGGAAAAACTGGGTGCTTCAGAGTTTTGAGAAAAAAGAAGGGAACACTACACCTGTGTTGTGGATGACCTGAAGACTTTGCCTGTTCATTTTTTAAATACTACTTTCAGGTTCTTTGCTTACCAAAGGAGGCCCAATTTCACTCAAAAGTTTTGAGAACTGTGTTTAAATAAATGCAAAGAAAAGAGTAAAAAGGAAAGAAAAAAAAAAGACCTTGAGAGGAGTTGGGGCAGGAACCTGAGGATTCCTCTACAGTGCTGACATGGATCTTGGGGTACTTCTGGAGCCCCCTCAGGGAAGTCAGTCTTCGTCTCGAATGGGGGCATGCACGTGCGCTTTCCTCCCGAGCTGTAGCAGCAGTGTCACGCTTCCGGTCGCGTGGATCAAGTGATCTGTGGCTTTTCCTCCAGGCTTTACCACGAGGCTATCCCAGAGGGCTGTCCCACATGCCGCCGAGGTGTGAGTCGAACCTCGGCGTGAAAGTCGAGGCAGTGCAGGGAAAACAGGTTCCTCTGGAATGGACTGAGACATCTAGGGGACTCTTGGAATGGTGGCACGACTCTGGAGATCCTCTCGCATTTCCTGTGGAGAGCGCCTCCACTTGAGATGCAACGGGAACGCCGGGAATTCTTTCCCGACGAAGCAGGGAAAGGATCCCACATCTCGAGCTACGAGGCGGAAAGGGGCTCCTCTGGATGTGGGCGGGACCCTCGTGCTTCCTATCGAGAGGAGACGGGTATGTCGGGGAACTTCTTGAGTGGCAGCAAGGGTGTGAAGGACCCTTTGGAAGTTCCAGAGGTTAGGTGTGATTAGCCTCCAGACGCTTCAGCGGAAATGGGCTTCATCTCGCCTGGAGGGGAGAACCTCCTGGATTTTCTCGAGTTGCGGCAGGTGCTCTCGACTTACGACAGGGACCTCAGGGACCGGCTCTGGTGGCCTCAGGAAAGGCCAGTCCACATGCGAGTTGCTCGGGGGCCTCTCGGGATTCCTCTACCATCGATGCCGGGGCCTAAGACCTTGTGTGGACTCGGTGCCGGAACCTGAGGATTCCTCTGCAGTGCTGACATGGATCTTGGGGTACTTCTGGAGTCTCCCCAGGGGAGTCAGTCCTCGTTTGAGTGGGCGCATGCACGTGCCCTTACCTCCGGAGCTGTGGCAGCAGTGTCATGCTTCCCTTCGCCTGGATCAAGGGATCTGTGGCTTTCCCACAAGGCTTTCCCACAGGGCAATCCCACGTGCCACCGTTGTGTGAGTCGATCGATGGCTTGAAAGTCAACGCAGTGCAAGGAAACCAGGTTTCCCTGGAATGGACTGAGACATCTGGAGAATCTGGGAATGGTGGCACGACCCTGGACTTCCTCTCGACTTTCCTGTGGAGAGCGCCTTCTCTTGAGATGCGACGGGAACGCCGGGAATTCTTTCCCGAGCACGGAGGGAAAGGATCCCTCCTCTCGAGCTAGGAGGCGGAAACGGTGCTCCTCTGTATGTGGGCGGGACTCTCGTGCTTCCTCTCGAGTGGAGACGGCTATGTCGGGGAAATTCTGGATTTGCAGCAAGGGTGTAAAGGACCCTTTGGAAGTTCCAGAGGTTAGGTGTGATTAGCCTCGAGATGCCTCAGTGGAAATGGTCCTCATGTTGCCAGGAGGGGAGAACCGCCTGGATTTTCTCGAGTTGCGGCAGGTGCTCTCGACTTTCGACGGGGACCTCCGGGACCCGCTCTGGTGGCCTCAGGAAAGGCCAGTCCCCACGCGAATTGCTCGGGGCCTCTCGGGATTCCTCTCCAGTCTATGCTGGGGCCTAAGAACTTGTGTGGATTCGGTGCCGGAACCTGAGGATTCCTCTGTAGTGCTGACATGCATCTTGGGGTACTTCTGGAGTCTCCCCAGGGGAGTCAGTCCTCGTCTCGAGAGGGGGCATGCACGTGCGCTTTCCTTCCGAGCTGTAGCAGCAGTGTCACGCTTCCCGACGAGTGGAACAAGGGATCTGTGGCTTTCTCTCGAGGCTTTCCCACGGAGGCTTTCCCACGAGGCTTTCCCACAGTGCTGTCCAACGTGCCACCGTGGTGTGTGTCGATCCTTGGCTTGAAAGTCGAGGCAGTGCAGGGAAAACAGGTTTCCCTGAAATGGACTGAGACATCTGGGGGACTCTGGAAATGGTGGCACGCCACTGGGGTTCCTCTCGCCTTTCCTGTGGAGAGTGCCTCCTCTTGAAATGCGACGGGAACGCCGGGAATTCTTTCCTCACTACGCAGGGAAAGGATCCCACCTCTCAAGCTATGAGGCGGAAACGGGGCTCCTCTTGATGTGGGAGGGACTCTCGTGCTTCCTCTCGAGTGGAGACGGGTATGTCGGGAACTTCTTGAGATGCATCTAGGGTGTGAAGGACCCTTCGGATGTTCCAGAGGTTAGGTGTGATTAGCCTCGAGACGCCTCAGCGGAAATGGGCCTCATCTCGCCTGGAGGGGAGAACCTCCAGGATTTTCTCGAGTTGCGGCAGGTGCTCTCGACTTACGACGGGGACCTCAGGGACCCGCTCTGGTGGCCTCAGGAAAGGCCAGTTCCCATGCGAGTTGCTCGGGGGCCTCTCGGGATTCCTCCCGTGCCGACGTCGGGGCCTAAGACCTTGTGTGGAGTCGGTGCCGGAACCTGAGGATTCCTCTCCAGTGCTGACTTGGATCTTGGGGGACTTTTGGAGTCTCCCCAGGGGAGTCACTCCTCGTCTCGAGTGGGGGCATGTACGTGCACTTTCCTCCTGATCTCTAGCAGCAGTGTCACGCTTCCCTTCGCATGGATCAAGGGATCTGTGGCTTTCCGCTCGAGGCTTTCTCACGAGGCTTTCCCACGAGGCTTTCCCACGAGGCTTTCCCACAGGGCTGTCCCACGTGCCACCGTGGTGTGAGTCGATCCTCGGCTTGGAAGTCGAGCCAAGCAGGGAAATATATTTCCCTGAATCGACTGAGACATCTGGGGGACTCAAGGAAAGTTGACACGTCCCTGGAGTTCCTCTCGCCTTTCCTGTGGAGAGCGCCTCCTCTTGAGATGCCCGGGAAGGCCGGGAATTCTTTCCCGACCACTCAGGGAAAGGATCCCTCCTCTCGAGCTAGGAGGCGGAAACGCGTCTCCTCTGGATGTGGGCGGGACTCTCGTGCTTCCTCTCGAGTGGAGACGGGTATGTCGGGTAACTTCTTGAGTTGCAGCAAGGGTGTGAAGGACACTTTGGAAGTTCCAGAGGTTTGGTGTCTTTAGCCTCGAGACGCCTCAGCGGAAATGGGCCTCATCTCGCCTGGAGGGGAGAACCTCCAGATTTTCTCGAGTGGCGGCAGGTGCTCTTGACTTACGACGGGAACCTCAGGGACCCGCTCTGGTGGCCTCAGGAAAGGCCAGTCCCCATGCGATTTGCTCGGGGGCCTCTCGGGATTCCTCTCCAGTCGATGCTGGGGCCTGAGACCTTGTCTGGATTCAGTTCCGGAACCTGAGGATTCCTCTCCAGTGCAGACATGGATCTTGGGGGACTTCTGGAGTCTCCCCAGGGCAGTCAGTCCTCGTCTCGAGTGGGGACATGCACGTGTGCTTTCCTCCAGAGCTGTAGCAGTAGTATCACGCTTCCCTTCGCGTGGATCAACGGATCTTTGGCTTTCCCTTGAGGCTTTCCCACGAGGCTTTCCCACAGGGCTGTCCCACGTGCCACAGTGGTGTGAGTCGATCCTCGGCTTGAAAGTCGAGGCAGTGCAGGGAAAACAGTTTTCCCTGGAATGGACTAAGACATCCAGGGGACTCTGGGAACGGTGGCACGACCCTGGAGTTCCTCTTGCCTTTCCTGAGAAGAGCGCCTCCTCTTGAGATGCAACGGGAACGCCGGGAATTCTTTCCCGACCACGCATTGAAAGGATCCCACCTCTCGAGCTAGGAGGCGGAAAGGGGGCTCCTCTGGATGTGGGCGGGACTCTCCTGCTTCCTCTCGAGTGGAGACGGGTATGTCGGGGAACTTCTTGAGTTGCAGCATGGGTGTGAAGGACCCTTTGGAAGTTCCAGAGGTTAGGTTTGATTAGCCTCGAGACGCCTCAGGGGAAATGGCCCTCATCTCGCCTGGAGGGGAGAACCTCCTGGATTTTCTCGAGTTGCGGCAGGTGCTCTCGACTTACGACGGGGACCTCAGGGACCCGCTCTGGTGGCCTCAGGATAGGCCAGTCCCCATGCGAGTTGCTCGGGGGCCTCTCGGGATTCCTCTCCCGTCAATTCCGGGGCCTAAGATCTTGTGTGGAGTGGGTGCCGGAACCTGAGGATTCCTCTCCAGTGCCGACATGGATCTTGGGGTACTTCTGGAGTCTCCCCAGGGAAATCAGTGCTCGTCTCGAGTGGGGGCATGCACGTGCGATTTCCTCCCGAGCTGAAGCAGCAGTGTCGCGATTCCCTTCGCGAGGATCAAGGGATCAGGGCCTTTCCCTCGAGGCTTTCCCACGAGGCTTTCCCACAGGGCTGTCCCACGTGCCACCGTGGTGTGAGTCGATCCTCGGCTTGAAAGTCGAGGCAGTGCAGGGAAAACAGTTATCCCTGGAATGGACTGAGACATCTGGTGGACTCTGGGAATGTGGCACGACCCTGGAGTTCCTCTCGCCTTTCCTGTGGAGAGCGCCTCCTCTTGAGATGCGACGGGAACGCCCGGATTTCTTTCCCGACCACGCAGGGAAATGATCCCTCCTCTCGAGCTAGGAGGCGGAAACAGGGCTCCTCTGGATGTGGGCGGGACTCTCGTGCTTCCTCTCGAGTGGAGACGGGTATGTCGGGGAACTTCTTGAATTGCAGCAAGGGTGTGAAGGATCCTTTGGAAGTTCCAGAGGTTAGGTGAGATTAGCCTCGAGGCGCCTCAGCGGAAATGGGCCTCATCTCGCCTGGAGGGGAGAACCTCCTGGATTTTCTCGAGTTTCGGCAGGTGCTCTCGACTTACGATGGGGACCTCAGGGACCCTCTCTGGTTTCCTCAGGAAAGGCCAGTCCCCATGCGAGTTGTTTGGGGGCATCACGGAATTCCTCTCCCGTCGATGCCGGCGCCTTATACCTTGTGTGGAGTCGGTGCCAGAACCTGAGGATTCCTCTCCAGTTCTGACATGGATCTTGGGGTACTTCTGGAGCCTCCCAGGGGAGTCAGTCCTCGTCGCGAGTGTGGCGTGCACGTGCGCTTTCCTCCCAAGCTTTAGCAGCAGTGTCACGCTTCCCTTTGCGTGGATCCAGGGATCTGTGGCTTTCTGTGTAGGCTTTCCCACGAGGCTTTCCCACTAGGCTTTTCACAGGGCTGTCCCACGTGCCACCGAGGTCTGAGTCGATCCTCGGCTTGAAAGTCGAGGCATTGCGGGGAAAACAGGTTTCCCTGGAATCGACTGAGACATCTGGGGGCTCTGGGAATGTTGGCACGACCCTGAGTTCCTCTCGCCTTTCCTGGGGAGAGCGCCTCTTCTTGAGATGCGACGGGAACGCCGGAAATTCTTTCCCGACCACGAAGGGAAAGGATCCCTGCTCTCGAGTTATGAGGCTGAAACGGGGCTCTTCTGGCTGTGGGCGGGACTCTCGTGCTTCCTTTCGAGTGGAAACGGGTATGTCGGGGAACTTCTTGAGTTGCAGCAATGGTGTGAAAGGCCCTTTGGAAGTTCCAGAGGTTAGGTGTGATTAGCCTCGAGATGCCTCAGCGCAAATGGGTCTCATCTCTCCTGGAGGGGAGAACCTCCTGGATTTTCTCGAGTTGCGCCAGGTGCTCTCGACTTACGATGGGGACCTCAGGGACCCGCTTTGGTGGCCTCAGGAAAGGCCAATCCCCATGGGAGTTGCTCGGGAGCCTCTCGTGATGTCTCTCCCTCTCCAGTGCTGTCTTGGATCTTGACTGGCCTTTCCTGAGGCCACCAGAGCGGGTCCCTGCGGTCCCCGTCGTAAGTCGAGAGCACCTGGCGCAACTCGAGAAAATCCAGGAGGTTCTCCCCTGCAGACAAGATGAGGCCCATTTCCGCTGAGGCGTTTCGAGGCTAATCACACATAACCTCAGGAAGATCCAAAGGGTCCTTCACACCCTTGCTGCAACTCAAGAAGATCCCCGACATACACGTCTCTACTCGAGAGGAAGCACGAGCATCCTGCCCACAGCCAGAGGAGCCCCATTTCCGCCTCCTAGCTCGAGAGGATGGATCGTTTCCCTCAGTGTTCGGGAAAGAATTCCCGGCGTTCCCTTTGCATCTCAAGAGGAGGCCCTCTCCACAGGAAAGGCGACTAGAACTCCAAGGTCGTGCCACCACTCCCAGAGTCCCCCAGATGTCTCAGTCCATTCCAGGGAAACCTGTTTTCCCTTCACTGCCTCGACTTTCAAGATGAGGATCGACTCACACCCCGGTGGCACATGGGACAGCCCTGTTGGAAAGCCTTGTGGGAAAGCCTCATGGGAAAGCCTCGATGGAAAGCCAGAGATCCCTTGATCCACGTGAAGGGAAGCGTGTCACTGCTGCTACAGCTCGGGAGGAAAGTGAACGTGCATGCCCCCACTCGAGACGAGGACTGACTCCCCAGGGGAGACACCAGAAGTACCCCAAGATCCATGACAGCACTGGAGAGGAATGCTCAAGTTCCGGCACCGACTCCACACAAGGTCTTAGGCTCCGGCATCAACGGGAGAGAAATCCCGAGAGGCCCCCGAGCAACTCGCATGGGGACTGGCCTTTCCTGAGGCCACCAGAGCGGGTCCCTGAGGTCCCCGTCGTAAGTCGAGAGCACCTGCCGCAACTCGAGAAATTCCAGGAGGTTCTCCCCCCAGGCGAGATTTGGCCCATTTCCGCTGAGACGTCTCGAGGCTAATCACACCTAAACTCTGGAACTTCCAAAGAGTCCTTCACACCCTTGCTGCAACTCAAGAAGTTCCCCAACATACCCGTCTCCACTCGAGAGGAAGCACGAGAGTCCCGCCCACATCCAGAGGAGCCCCGTTTCCGCCTCCTAGCTCGAGAGGATGGATCCTTTCCCTGCGTGGTCGGGAAAGAATTCCCGGCTTTCCCATAGTTTCTCAAGAGGAGGTGCTCTCCACAGGAAAGGCGAGAGGAACTCCAGGTCGTTTCACCATTCCCAGGGTCCCCCAAATGTCTCAGTCCATTCCAGGGAAACCTGTTTTGCCTGCACTGCGTCGACTTTCAAGCCGAGGATCGGCTCACACCACGGTGGCACGTGCGACAGCCCTGTGGGAAAGCCTCTTGGGAAAGCTTCGTGGGAAAGCCTCGTGGGAAAGCCACAGATCCCTTGATCCACGCGAAGGGAAGCGTGAAACTGCTGCTACAGCTCGGGAGGAAACCACGTGTGCATGCCCCCACTCGAGACGAGGACTGACTCCCCTGGGGAGACTCCAGAAGTACCCCAAGATCCACGTCAGCACTGGAGAGGAATCCTCAGGTACCGGCACGCACTCCACACAAGATCTTAGGCGCCGGCATCGACGGGAGAAGAATCCCGTGAGGCCCCCGAGTAACTCGCACGGGGACTGGCCTTTTCCTGAGGCCAACAGAGCGGGTCCCTGAGGTCCCCGTCGTAAGTCGTGAGCACCTGCCGCAACTCGAGAACATCCAGGAGGTTCTCCCCTCCAGGCAAGATGAGGCCCATTTCCGCTGAGGCGTCTCGAGGCTAGTCACACCTAACCTTTGGAACTTCCAAAGGGTCTTTCACACCCTTTCTGCAACTCAAGAACTTCCCCGACATACCCATCTCCACACGAGAGGAAGCACGAGAGTCCCGCCCACATTCAGAGTAACCCCGTTTCCGTCTCCTAGCCTGAGAGGAGGCATCCTTTCCCTGCGTGGTCGGGAAAGAATTCCCGGCTTTCCCGTCGCATCTCAAGAGGAGGCACTCTCCACAGGAAAGGCGAGAGGAACTCCAGGGTCGTGCCACCATTCCCAGAGTCCCCCAGATGTCTCAGTCCATTCCAGGGAAACCTGTTTTCCCTGCACTGCCTCGACTTTCAAGCCGAGGATCGACTGACACCACGGTGGCACGTGGGACAGCCCTGCGGGAAAGCCTCGTGGGAAAGCCTCGTGGGAAAGCCTCGAGGGAAAGCCACAGATCCCTTGATCCAAGCAAAGGGAAGCGTGACACTGCTGCTTCAACTCGGGAGGAAAGTGCACGTGCATGCCCCCACTCGAGTCGAGGACTGAGTCTCCTGGGCATTCTCCAGAAGTACCCCAAAATCCATGTCAGCCCTGGAGAGGAATCCTCAGGTTCCGGCACCGAATCCACACAAGGTCTTAGGCCCCGACATCGTCAGAAGAGGAATCGTGAGAAGTCGTCGAGCTAATCGCTTGGGGACTGGCCTTTCCTGAGGCCACAAGAGCGGGTCCCTAAGGTCCCCGTCGTAAGTCGAGAGCACCTGTCCCAAGTCGCGAAAATCCACGAGGTTCTCCCCTTCAGGCGAGATGAGGCCCATTTCCGCTGAGGTGTCTCGAGTCTAATCACACCTAACCTCTGGAACTTCCAAACGGTTCTTCACACCCTTGCTGCAACTCAAGAAGTTCCCCGATATACCGGTCTCCAAACAAGAAGAAGCACGAGAGTCACGCCCACATCCAGAGGAGCCCCGTTTCTGCCTCCTGGCTCGAGACAAGGGATCCTTTCCCTGCGTGGTCGGGAAAGAATTCCCGGCGTTCCCGTCGCATCTCAAGAGGAGGCGCTCTTCACAGGAAAGGCGAGAGGAACTCCAGTGTCGTGCCACCATTCCCAGAGTCCCCCAGATGTCTCAGTCCATTCCAGGGAAAACCTGTTTTCCCTGCACTGCCTCGATTTTCAAGCCGAGGATCGACACACACCACGGTGCAACGTAGGACAGCCCTGTGGGAAACCCTCGTGGGCAAACCTCGTGGGAAAGCCTCGAGGGAAAGCCTCGAGGGAAAGCCACAGATCCCTTGATCCCCGCGAAGGGAAGCATGACACTGCTGCTACAGATCGGGAGGAAAGCGCACGTGCATGCCCCCACTCGAGACGAGGACTGACTCCCCTGGGGAGACTCCATAAGTACCCCAAGGTCCATGTCAGCACTGGAGGGGAATCCTAAGGTTCCGGCACCGACTCCACACAAGGTCTTAGGCCCCGGCATCGACGGGAGGGGAATCCCGAGAGGCCCCCGAGCAACTCGCATGGGGACTGGCCTTTCCTGAGGCCACCAGAGCGGGTCCCTGAGGTCCCCGTCGTAAGTCGAGAGCACCTGTCGCAACTCGAGAAATTCCAGGGGGTTCTCCCCTCCAGGCGAGATGAGGCCCATTTCCGCTGAGGCGTCTCGAGGCTAATCACTTCTAAAATCTGGAATTCCCAAAGGGTCCTTCACACCCTTGCTACAACTTAAGAAGTTCCCCGACACACCTGTCTCCACTCGAGAGTAAGCACCAGAGTCCCGCCCACATCCAGAGGAACCCCGTTTCCGCCTCTTAGCTCGATAGGAGGGATCCTTTCCCTGCGTGGTCGGAAAAGAATTCCCGGTGTTCCCATAGCATCTCAAGAGGAGGCCCTCTCCACAGGAAAGGCGAGAGGAACTCCAGGGTCGTGCCACCAATCCGAGAGTCCCCCAGATGTCTCAGTCCATTCCAGGGAAACCTGTATTCCCTGCACTGCCTCGACTTTCAAGCCGAGGATCGACTCACACCACGTTGGCATGTGGGACAGCCCTGTGGAAAAGCCTCGTGGGAAAGCGTTGTGGAAAAGCCTCGAGGAAAAGCCACTGATTCCTTGATCCACTCGACGGGAAGCATGACACTGCTGCCCCATCTCGGGAGGAAAGCGCACGTCTATGCCGCCACTCGAGACGAGGACTGACTCCCCTAGGGAGACTCCAGAAGTACCCCAAGATCCATGTCAGCACTGGAGAGGAATGCTCAGGTTCCGGCACCGACTCTACACAAGATCTTAGGCCCCGGCATAGACGGGAGAGGAATCCCGAGAGGCCCCCGAGCAACTCGCATGGGGACTGGCCTTTCCTGAGGCCACCAGAGCGGGTCCCTGAGGTCCCCGTCGTAAGTCGAGAGCACCTGCTGCAACTCGAGAAAATCCAGGAGGTTCTCCCCTCCAGGCGAGATGAGGCCCATTTCCGCTGAGGCGGCTCGAGGCTAATCACACCTAACCTCTGGAATTTCCAAAGGGTCCTTCACACCCTTGCTGCAACTCAAGAAGTTCCACGACATACCCGTCTCCACTCGAGAGGAAGCACGAGAGTCCCGCCCACATCCAGAGGAGCCCCGTTTCCGCCTCCTAGCTTGAGAGGAGGGATCCTTTCACTGTGTGGTCGGGAAAGAATTCCCGGCGTTCCCTTCGCATCTCAAGAGGAGGCACTCTCCACAGGAAAGGCGAGAGGAACTCCAGGGTCGTGCCACCATTCCCAGAGACAACCAGATGTCTCCGAACATTCCAGGGAAACCTGTTTTCCCAGGACTGCCTCGACTTTCAAGCCGAGGATCGACTCACACCACGGTGGCACGTGGGACAGCCCTGTGGGAAAGACTCGTGGGAAAGCCCCGTGGGAAAGCCTCGAGGGAAAGCCTCGAGGGAAAGCCACAGATCCCTTGATCCAAGCGAAGGGAAGCGTGACACTGCTGCTACAGCTCGAGAGGAAATCGCACGTGCAGGCCTCCAGTCCGAGACGAGGACTGACTCCCCTGGGGAGACACCAGAATTACCCCAAGATCCATGTCAACAATGGAGAGGAATCCTCAGGTTCCGGCACCGACTCCACACAAGGTCTTAGGCAGTGGCATCCACGAGAGAGGAATCCCGAGAGGTCCCCGAGCAACTCGCATGGGGACCGGCCTTTCCTGAGGCCACCAGAGCGGGTCCCTGAGGTCCCCGTCGTAAGTCAAGAGCACCTGCCACAACTCGAGAAAATTCAGGAGGTTCTCCCCTCCAGGCAAGATGAGGCCCATTTCCACTGAGGCGTCTCCAGGCAAATCACACCTAACATCTGGAACTTCCAAAGGGTCCTTCACACCCTGGCTGGCAACTCAAGAAGTTCCCCGACATACCCGTCTCCGCTCGAGAGGAAGGCACGAGAGTCCCGCCCACATCCAGAGGAGCCCCGTTTGCCGCCTCCTAACTCGAGAGGAGGGATCCTTTTAATGCATGGTTGGGAAAGAATTACCAGCGTTTCCGTCGCATCTCAAGAGGAGGGTCTCTCCGACAGGAAAGGCGAGAGGAACTCCAGGGTCGTGCCACCATTCCCAGAGTCCCCCAGATAGTCTCAGTCCATTCCAGGGAAACCTGTTTTTCCCTGCACTGCCTCGACTTTCAAGCCGAGGATCGACTCACACCACGGTGGCACGTGGGACAGCCCTGTGGGAAAGCCTCGTGGGAAAGCCTCATGGGAATGACTCGAGGGAAATCCACAGAATACTTGATCCACGCAAAGGGAAGCGTGACACTGCTGCTACAGCTCAGGAGGAAATCACACGTGCATGCCCCCACTCGAGATGAGGGCTGACTCCCCTGGGGAGACTCCAGAAGTACCCCAAGATCCATGTCAGCACTGGTAGAGGAAATCCTCAGGTTCCGGCACCGACTCCAAACAAGATCTTAGTCCCCGGCATCGACGGGAGAGGAATCCCGAGAGGCCCCCGAGCAACTCGCATGGGGACTGGCCTTTCCTGAGGCCACCAGAGCGGGTCCCTGAGGTTCCCCGTCTTAAGCCGAGAACACCTGCCCGCAACTCGAGAAAATCCAGGAGGTTCTCCCCTCCAGGCGAGATGAAGCCCATTTCCGCTGAGGCGTCTCGAGGCTAATCACATCTAACATCTGGAACTTCCAAAGGGTCCTTCACACCCTTGCTGCAACTCAAGAAATTCCCCTACATACCCGGTCTCCACTCGAGAGGAAGCACGAGAGTCACGACCACATCCAGAGGAGCCCCGGTTTCCGCCTCCTACCTCGAGAGGAGGGATCCTTTCCCTGCGTGGTCATGAAAGAATTTCCGGCGTTCCCGTCGCATCTCAAGAGGAGGCGCTCTCCACAGGAAAGGCGAGAGGAATTCCAGGGTCGTGCCACCATTCCCAGAGTCCCCCAGATGTCTCAGTCCATTCCAGGGACAGCTGTTTTCCCTGAACTGCCTCGACTTTCAAGCCGAGGATCGACTCACACCCCGGTGGCATGTGGGACAGCCCTGTGGGAAAGCCTCGTCGGAAAGCCTCGAGGGAAAGCCTCGAGGGAAAGCCACAGATCCCTTGATCCACGCGAAGGGAAGCATGACACTGCTGCTACAGCTCGGGAGGCAAAGCGCACGTGCATTTCTCCACTTGAGACGAGGACTGACTCCCCTGGGGAAACTCCAGAAGTACCCCAAGATCCATGTCAGCACTGGAGAGGAATCCTCAGTTTGCGGCACCGACTGCACACAAGGACTTAGGCCCCAGCATCGACGAGAGAGGAATCCAGACAGGCTCCCCAATAATTCGCATGGGGACTGGCCTTTCCTGAGGCTACCAGAGCGGGTCCCTGAGGTCCCCGACGTACGTCGAAAGCTCCTGCCGCTACTCGCAAAAATCCAGGAAGTTCTCCCCTCCAGGCGAGTTGAGGCCCATTTCCTCTGAGGCGTCACCAGGCTAATCACATCTAACCTCTAAACTTCCAAAGGGTCCTTCCCACCCTTGCTGCAACTCAAGAAGTTCCCCGACATAGCCGTCACCACTCGAGAGGAAGCACGATAGTCCCACCCACATCCAGAGGAGCCCCGTTTCCGCCTCATAGCTCGAGAGGAGGGATCCGTTTCCTGCGTGGTCGGGAAAGATTTCCCGGCATCCCGACACATCTCAAGAGGAGGTGCTTTCCACAAGAAAGGCGAGAGGAACTCCAGGGACGTGCCACCATTCCCAGAGTACCCCAGGTGTCTCAGTCCATTCCCACGGAAAACTGTTTTTCCCTGCAATTCCTCGAATTTCAAGCCGAGGATCGACTGACACCACAGTGGCACTTGAGATAGCCCTGTGGAAAAGCCTCGAGGGAAAGCCTCGTGGAAAGCCTCGAGGGAAAGTCACAGATCCCTTGATCCACGCGAAGGGAAGCGTGACACTGCTGCTACAGCTCGGGAGGAAAGCGCACGTGCATGCCCCCACTCGAGACGAGAACTAACGCCCCTTGGAAGACTCCAGAAGTACCCCAAGATTCCTGTCGGCACTGGAGAGGAATCCTCAGGTTACGGCACCCACTCCACACAAGGTCTTCGGGCCCCGCATCGACGGGAGAGGAAACCCCAGTGGCCCCGAGAAGCCCCCGAGCAACTCGCATGGGGATTGGCCTTTCCTGAGCCACCAGAGCGGGTCGCTGAGGTCCCCGTCGAAAGTCGAGAGCACCTGCCGCAACTCGAGAAATTCCAGGAGGTTCTCCCCTCCAGGCGAGATGAGGCCCTTTTCCGCCGAGGCGTCTCGAGGCTAATCAGATCTAACCTCTGGAACTTCCAAAGGGTCCTTCACAACCCTTGCTGCAACTCAAGAAATCCCCCGAAATACCTGACTCCACTCTAGAGGAAGCTCGAGAGGCCCACCCACATCCAGAGGAGCCCCGTTTCAGCCTCCTAGCTCGAGAGGAGGGATCCTTTCCCTGCGTGGTCGGGAAAGAATTCCTGGCATTTCCGTCGCATTTCAAGAGGAGGCGCTCTCCACAGGAAAGGCGAGAGGAACTCCAGGGTCGTGCCACCATTCCCAGAGTCCTCCAGATGTCTCAGTCCATTCCAGGGAAACCTGTTTCCCTGCACTACCTCGACTTTCAAGCCGAAGGATCGACTCACACCACGGTGGCACATGGGACAGCCCTGTGGGAAAGCCTCGTGGGAAAGCCTCGTGGAAAGCCTCGTGGGAAAGCCACAGATCCCTTGATCCACACGAAGGGAAGCACGACACTGCTGCTACAGCTCGGGAGGAAAGCGCACGTGCATGCCCCCACTCGAGACGAGGACTGACTGCCCCTGGGGAGACTCCAGAAGTACCCCCAGATCCATGTCAGCACTGGAGAGGAATCCTCAGGTTCCGGCACTCGACTACACACAAGGTCTTAGGCCCCAGCATCGACGGGAGAGGAATCCCGAGAGGCCCCTGAGCAACTCGCATGGGGACTGGCCTTTCCTGAGGCCAACCAGAGCGGGTCCCTGAGGTCCCTGTCGTAAGTCGAGAGCACCTGCCGCAACTCGAGAAAATCCAGGAGGTTCTCCCCTCCAGGCGAGATGAGGCCCATTTCCGATGAGGCGTCTCGAGGCTAATCACACCTAACCTCTGGAACTTCCAAAGGGTCCTTCACACCCTTGCTGCAACTCAAGAAGTTCCCCGACATACCCGTCTCCACTCGAGAGGAAGCACGAGAGTTCCAGCCTCACATCCAGAGGAGCCCCGTTTCCTGCCTCCTAGCTCGAGAGGAGGGAATTCCTTTCACTGCGTGGTCGGGAAGAATTCCCGGCGTTCCCGGTCGCATCTCAAGAGGAGGCGCTCTCCACAGGAAAGGCGAGAGGAACTCCAGGGTCGTGCCACCATTCCAAGAGTCCCCCCAGATGTCTCAGTCCATTCCAGGGAAACCTGTTTTCCTCTGCACTGCCTCGAATTTCAAGCCGAGGATCGACTCACACCACGGTGGCACGCAGGACAGCCCTGTGGGAAAGCCTCATGGGAAAGCCTGTGGGAAACCTCATGGAAAGCCTCGAGGGAAAGCCACAGATCCCATGATCCACGCGAAGGGAAGCGTGACACTGCTGCTACAGCTCGGGAGGAAAGCGCACGGTGGCATGCCCCCACTGCGAGACGAGGACTGACTCCCCTGGGGAGACTCCAGAAGTACCCCAAGATCCATGTCAGCCACTGGAGAGGAATCCTCAGGATTCCGGCACCGACTCCACACAAGATCTTATGGCCCCAGCATCGACGGGAGAGGAATCCCGAGAGGCCCCCGAGCAACTCGCATGGGGACTGGCCTTTACTGAAGGCCTCGAGAGCAGGGTCCCTGAGGTCCCCGTCGTAAGTCGAGAGCACCTGCCACAACTCGAGAAAATCCAGGAGGTTTCCCTCTCCAGGCGAGATGAGGCCCATTTCCGCTGAGGCGTCTCGAGCTAATCAGCCTCCTTTGGCCTTAAGTTCCAGTAGGTTAGGGTTGGGTGGATTTTATTCCTCGAGACGCCTCAGGGGCAATGGCGGCCTCACTCTCGCCCTGGAGGGAGAACCTCCTGGATCTTTCTCAGTATTGCGGCAGGTGGCCTCTCGACTTACCACGCGGCGACCTTACGGCGACCGCACTAGCGTTGGCTCAGAAAGGCCATTCCCCATGCGAGTTTCTCGGGGGCCTCTCGGGATTCCTCTCTGGTGCCGATCCCGGGGCCTAAGATCTTGTGTGGAGCCGGTTGCGGAACCTGAGGATTCCTCTCCAGTGCTGACATGGATCTGGGGTACTTCTGGAGTCTCCCCAGGACAATCAGTTCCTAGTCCTCGAGTGGGGGCATGCACATGCGCTCTCCTCGCTGAGCTCTTAGAAGCAGATGTCACGCTTCCCTTCGCGTGGATCAAGGGATCAGGCGGCTTTCCTCGCAGCTTTCCCACGCAGGCTTTCCCACGAGGCTTTCCCACAATGCTGTCCCACGTGCCACCGGGTGTGAGTCGATCCTTGGCTTGAAAGTCGAGGCAGTGCAGGGAAACAGGTTTTCCCTGGACTGGACAGAGACATCTGGGGACTCTGGGAATGTGGCACGCACCCTGGACGTTTCCTCTTGCCTTTCCTGTGGAGAGCACCTCCTCTTGAGATGCGACGGGAATGCGGGAATTCTTTCCCGACCACGCATGGAAAGGTTCCCTTCCTGTCGAGCTAAGAGACGGAAACGGGGCTCTCTGGATGTGGCTATGACTCTCGTGCTTTCCTCTCGCAGTGAGACGCTAATGTCGGGGCAACTTTCTTGGTTGCAGCAAGGTCTGAAGTGAACCTTTGAAGTTCCAGTGTTAGATATGATTGC
>NW_017194715.1:0-9213 GCF_001704415.2 Capra hircus
CGACGGAAACACCGAAATTCTTTCCCGAACACGCAGGGAAAGGATCCCTCCCCTATCGGGAGGCGGAACGGGGGCTCACTGGATGTGGGCGGGACTCTCGTGCTTCCTCTCGAGTGGTGACGGGTATGTCGGGGAACTTCTTGAGTTGCAGCAAGGGTGTGAAGGACCCTTTGGAAGTTCCAGATGTTAGATGTGATTAGCCTCGAGACGCCTCTGTGGAAATGGGCCTCATCTCGCGGGAAGGGAGAACCTCCTGGATTTCCTCGAGTTGCGGCCAGGTGCTCTCGACTCACCCGGGTACCTCAGGGACCCGCTCTGGGGGACTCAGGAAGGGCCAGTCCCCATGCGAGTTGCTCGGGGGCTTCTCGGGATTCCGCTCCCGTCGTTGCCGGGCCCTAAGATCTTGTTTGGAGTTGGTGCCGGAACCTGATGATTCCTCTCCAGTGCTGACATGGATCTTGGGGTACGTCTGGAGTCTCCCCATTGGAGTCAGTAGTCTTCTCGAGTGGGGGCATGCAGGTTCGCTTTCCTCCCGAGCTCTAGCAGCAGTGTCACGCTTCCCTTGGCGTGGATCAAGGGATCAGGGGCATTCCCTCGCTTTCCCACGAGGCTTCCCACGAGGCTTTCCCACAGGGCTGTCCCACGTGCCAACGTAGTGTGAGTCGATCCTCGGCTTGAAAGTCGAGGCAGTGCAGGGAAAACTGGTTTCCCTGGAATGGATTGAGACATCTGGGTGACTCGGGGAATGGTGGCACGACCCTGGAGTTCCTCTCGCCTTTCCTGTGGAGAGCGCCTCCTCTTGAGATGCGACGGGAACACCAGGAATTCTTTCCCGACCACGCATGGAATGGATCCCTCATCTCTAGCTAGGAGGCGGAAACGGGGCTCCTCTGAATGTGGGCGGGACTCTCGTGCTTCCTCTCAGTGGAGACGGGTATGTCGGGGAACTTCTTGAGTTGCAACAAGGGTGTGAAGAACCCTTTGGAAGTTGCAGAGTTTAGGTGTGATTAGCCTCGAGACCCTCACCGGAAATGGGCCTCATCTCGCCTGAGGGGAGAACCTCCTGGATTTTCTCGAGTTGTGGCAGGTGCTCTCGACTTATGACGGGGACCTCAGGGACCCGCTCTGGTGGCCTCAGGAAAGGCCAGTCCCCATTCGAGTTGCTCAGGGGCCTCTCGGGATTCCTCTCCCGTCGATCCGGGACCTAAGACGTTGTGTGGAGTCGGTGCCGGAACCTGAGAATACCTCTCCAGTGCCGACATGGATCTTGGGTACTTCTGTAGTCTCCCCAGGGGAGTCAGTCCTCGTCTCGTGGGGGCATGTACGTGCGCTTTCCTCCCGCTCTAGCAGCAGTGTCGCGCTTCCTTTCGCGTGGATCAAGGCATTTGTGCCTTTCGCTCCAGGCTTTCCCACGAGGATTTCCCACGAGGCTTTCCACAGGGCTGTCCCACGTGACACCGTGGTGTGAGTGGGGCCATGACGTGCTTTCCAGTTGAAGCAGCAGTGTCATGCTTCCCTTCGCGTGGATCAAGGGACCTGTGGCTTTCCCGAGCTTTCCAACGAGGCTTTCCCACAGGGCTGTCCCACGTGCTACTGTGGTTTGAGTCGTTCCTCGGCGTGAAAGTCGAAGCAGTGCAGGGAATACAGGTTTCCCTGGAATGGACTGAGACATCTGGGGGACTCTCGGAATGGTTGCACGACCCTGGAGTTCCTCTTGCCTTTGCTCTGGAGAGCACATCCTCTTGAGATGCGACGGGAACGCCGCGAATTCTTTCCGACCACGCAGGGAAAGGATCAAACCTCTCGAGCTAAGAGGTGGAAACGGGGCTCCTCTGGATGTAGGCGGGACTCTCGTGCTTCCTCTCGAGTGGAGACGGGTAAGTCGGGGAACGTCTTGAGTTGCAGCAAGGGTGTGAAGGACCCTTTGGAAGTTCCAGATGTTAGATGTGATTAGACTCAAGACGCCTCAGCGGAAAAGGGCCTCATCTCGCCGGGAGGGGAGAACCTCCTGGATATTCTCGAGTTGCGGCAGGTGCTCTCAACTTACGACGGGGACCTCAGGGACCCGCTCTGCTGGCCTCAGGAAAGGCCAGTCCCCATGCGAGTTGCTCGGGGCCTCTCCAGATTCCTCTCCCATCGATGCCGGGGCCTAAGACCTTGTGGGGAGTCGGTGCCGGAACCTGAGGATTCCTCTCCAGTGCTGACATGGATCCTGGGGTACTTCTGGAGTCTCCCCAGGGGAGTCAGTCCTCGTCTCGATTGGAGACATGCACGTGCGCTTTCCTCCCGAGCTGTAGCAGCAGTGTAACGACTCCCTTCGCGTGGATCAAGGGATCAGTGGCTTTCCCTCGAGGCTTTCCGAGGCTTTCCCACGAGGCTTTCCCACAGGGCTGTCCCACGTGCCACCGTGTTGTGAGTCGATCCTCGGCTTGAAAGTCGAGGCAGTGCAGGGAAAACAGGTTTCCCTGGAATGGAGTGAGACATCTGGGGAACTCTGGGAATGTGGCAGGACCCTGGAGTTCCTCTCGCCTTTCCTGTGGAGAACGCCTCCACTTGAGATGTGACGGGAATGCCGGGAATTTTTTCCCGAACACGCAGGGAAAGGATCCCTCCCTCGAGCTAGCTGGCGGAAACGGGGCTCCTCTGGATGTGGGCGGGACTCTCGTGCTTCCTCTCGAGTGGAGACGGGTATGTCGGAGAACTTCTTGAGTTGCAGCAAGGGTGTGAAGGACCCTTTGGAAGTTCCAGATGTTAGATGTGATTAGCCTCGAGATGCCTCAGCGGAAATGGGCCTCATCTCGCCTGGAGGGGAGAACCTCCTGGATTTTCTCAAGTTGCGGCAGGTGCTCTCCACTTACGACTGGGACCTCAGGGACCCACTCTGGTGGCCTCAGGAAAGGCCAGTCCCCATGCGAGTTGCTCGGGGGCCTCTCGGATTACTCTCCCTTCGATGCTTGGGCCTAAGACCTTGTGTGGAGTCAGTGTCGGAACCTGAGGATTCCTATCCAGTGCTGACATGGATCTTGGGGTACTTCTGGAGTCTCCCCAGGGGAGTCAGTCCTCGTCTCGAGTGGGGCATGCACGTGCTATTCCCTCCGAGCTGAAGCAGCAGTGTCACTCTTCCCTCAGCGTATATCAAGGGATCTGTGGCTTTCCCTCGAGGCTTTCCCACAAGGCTTTCCCACGAGGCTTCCCCACAGGGCTGTCCCACGTGCCACCGTGTTGTGAGTAGATCCTTGGCTTGAAATTCGAATCAGTGCAGGGAAAACAGGTTTCCCTGGAATGGACTGAGAAATCAGGGGGACTCTGGGAATGGGGCCTGATCCTGGAGTTTCCCTCGTCTTTCCTGTGGAGAGCGCCTCCTCTTGAGATGTGACGTGAACGCCGGGAATTCTTTCAGACCACGCAGGGAAAGGATCACTCCTCTCGATCTAGCAGGCGGAAACGGGGCCACTCTGGAATTAGGCGGGACTCTCGTGTTACTCATGAGTGGAGACCGGTATGTCGGGGAACTTCTTGAGTTGCAGCAAGGGTGTGAAGGACCCTTTGGAAGTTCCAGAGGTCGGGTGTGATTAGCCCGAATACCTCAGCGGAAATGGGACTCAGCTGGCCTGGAGGGGAGAACCTCCTGGATTTTCCCGAGTTGCCGCAGGTGCTCTCGACTTACGACGGGGACCTCAGGGACCCGCTCTGGTGGCCTCAGGAAAGGCCAGTCCCCATGCGAGTTGCTCGGGGGCCTCTCGGTTTCCTCTCCCTTCGATGCCAGCGCCTAAGATCTTGTGTGCAGACGCTGCCGGAACCTGAGGATTCCTCTCCAGTGCAGACATGGATCTTGGTGTACTTCTGGAGTCCCCCAGGGGAGTCAGTCTTCGTCTCGAGTGGGGGCATGCACGTGCGCTTTCCTCCCGAGCTGTATCAGCAGTGTCAAGCTTCCCATCGCGTGGATCAATGGATCTGTGGCTTTCCATCGAGGCTTTCCCACAAGGCTTTCCCACGAGGCTTTCCTGCAGGGCTGTCCCACGTGCCACCGTGGTTTGAGTCGATCCTCGGCTTGAAAGTCGAGGCAGTGCAGGGAAAACAGGTTTCCCTGGAATGGTCTGAATCTTCTGGGGACTCTGGGAATGGTGGCTCGAAACTGGAGTTCCTCTCGCCTTTACTGTGGAGAGCGCCTCCTCTTGAGATGCGACGGGAACGCCGGGAATTCTTTCCTGACCACGCAGGGAAAGGATCCCTCCTCTCGAGCTACGAGGCGGAAACGGGGCTCCTCTGGATGTGCGGGGAACTCGTGCTTCCTCTCGAGTGGAGACAGGTATGTCGGGGATCTTCTTGAGTTGCAGCAAGGGTGTGAAGGACCCTTTGGAAGTTCCAGAGTTTAGGTGTGATTAGCCTCGAGACGCCTCAGCGGAAATGGGCCTCCTCTCGCCTGGAGGGGAGAACCTCCTGGATTTTCTCGAGTTGCGGCAGGTGCTCCCGACTTACGACGGCGACCTCAGGGACCTGCTCTGGTGGCCTCAGGAAAGGCCAGTCCCCTTGCGAGTTGCTCAGGGGCTTTCGGGGGCCTCTCGTGTTTCCTCTCCCGTCGATGCTTGGGGGCCTAAAACCTTGTGTGGAGTCAGTGCCGGAAACTGAGGTTTCCTCTCCAGTGCTGACATGGATCTTTGGGTACTTCTGGAGTCTCCCCAGGGGAGTCAGACCTCGTCTCGAGTATGGGCATGCACGTTCGCTTTCCTCCCGAGCTGTAGCAGCAGTGTCATGCTTCCCTTCGCGTGGATCAAGGGATCAGGGCTTCGAGGCTTTCCCTCGAGGCTTTCCCACGAGGCTTTCCCACGAGGCTTTCCCACAGGGCTGTCCCACGTGCCACCGTGGTGTGAGTCGATCCTCGGCTTGAAAGTCGAGGCACTGCAGGGAAAACAGTTTTCCCTGGAATGGACTGAGACATCTGGGGGACTCTGGGAATGGTGGCATGACCCTGGAGTTCCTCTCGCTTTTCCTGTGGAGAGCGACTCCTCTTGAGATGCGACGGAAACGGCGGGAATTCTTTCCCGACCACGCAGGGAAAGATACCTCCTCTCGAGCTATGAGGCGGAAACGAGGCTCCTCTGGATGTGCGCAGGACTCTCGTGCTTCCTCTCGAGTGGAGACGGGTATGTCGGGGAACTTCTTGAGTTGCAGCAAGGGTGTGAAGGACCCTTGGAAGTTCCAGAGTTTTAGTTGTGATTAGCCTCGAGACGCCACAGCGGAAATGGGCCTCATCTCGCCTGGAGGGGAGAACCACCTGATTTTCTCGAGTTGCGGCAGGTGCTCTCGACTTACCACAGGGACCTCAGGGACCCGCTCTGGTGGCCTCAGGAAAGGCCAGTCCCCATGCGAGTTGCTCGGGGGCCTCTCGGGATTCCTCTCCCGTCGATGCCGGGGCCTAAGACCTAGTGTGAAGTCGGTGCTGGAACCTGAGGATTCCTCTCCAGTGCTGACATGTACCTTGGGGTACTTCTGGAGTCTCCCCAGGGAGTCAGTCCTCGTCTCGAGAGGGGAATGCACGTGCGCTTTCCTGCCGAGCTGTAGCAGTAGTGTCGCGCTTCCCTTCGCGTGGATCAAGGCATCTGTTGGTTTCCCTCGAGGCTTTCCCAGGAGGTTTTCCCAGGAGTCTTTCCCATGAGGCTTCCCACAAGGCTATTCCACTTGCCACCATGGTGTGAGTCGATCCTCGGCGTGAAAGTCGAACCAATGCAGGGAAAACAGGAACCTCCTTCCCCACAGTAGGGGATACACTGTCCCCTTGGGCGGGTATCTCCAGGGCACTCGCGCTGGGGGGTTGCCCGCGGAGGTGCGGGCCTCAGGCTCCACGTGAGAAAAGCCCCAACTGGCATTAGCTGCCAGTCCAGACGCTGGCCCCTCAGGTCTCTGGCCGGAGCCTTGGGCTCCAGGCAACTCAAAACCCTCGGGGTGGCACTCTGGGACTGCTGTAGGGAAAGGATGCCAAGAGCCCACGGAGGAGTTGGGGAGGGGGCATGGGGGAAACGGAGGCGAGGACAGCGAGGGATCTAGGTGGAGGCGCTGGAGAGAGCGTCTGGTGTCCCGGAATGCCTCGGAGGAGCCAGCGGGGGACAGTCGAGGACCAGGGACCTGTGGAATGTGAAAAGGCGGGAAATCTCAGAGCAAGGCAGGCTGGGAAAGGGGGCGTTGGTGGCCAATTCAAAGGGACCTAGGGGCGTTTCCTGGGCGGTGAGTTCCCTTGGCACTGCTGAGGGCCCCTGATTGATCCACTCGGGGTTGAACCCACCCCCTGCGAGGGAGGGCCACAAACCAAAGCCCCCGAACTGCCCGCCCACCCCAACGGGGATCTTGGCGGTCCAGGGCACAGCCGTGCCCGGGAAAAGCCCACTCGCTCCACGGGACTCCGTCCAGGGTCTCTGCTTGGAAAGAGGCCAGGGGCGGCCCCCTCCATCTACCCACCCAAACCCTATTGACGTCAATGGTGGCGGAGACGCCTCCCGTTCTCCAGAGTCCTGAGCTGCTGGGTCCCCGCCCACTCGGCCAGCAGTCTGTAGCGTGCCCGTGTGCCTCTCCCACCATGGCTTCGTCCGGCTCCTCCAGCACCTCAAGCGGTACGTTTGCCCTCGGTCCCTGTGGTCGGATCACATCTCAGGGGATTTGCGGGTGGCCTGGGCAAGGGCTCTCGGCCAATGTGTTGACCCCCCTCCACCCCGAGAACGGCTGGGACCCATCGGCCAGGCCCGGGGTTCCGAGGCGTCAGGTGTGCCCAAATTCGGAGGGCGTGGCATCGTTCGTTCATCTTGCTCCTTTGGCACACATATGGCTTCTCCGTTCTCTTCTGGGAAGACAGTGTTGTTTCAGGGGGCGTGCTGCGGGGGGCGGGCCGGGGTTGGGGGGTGGTCGGAGCGGGTGCTTTGCTGGGATGAGGCCCTTTATCCTCACATCTTCATGTGGGAATGGAGTCGGGGAGCTCTGTGGCCTTGCTGCCTTCAGTGGCTTCCTCTGCACAGGGGCCTAGTGGCTTCTGCCTTTTGTCAGGCGTTACGGGGTTTGGGCGTCGCTTTGGTGGCCTTGGCCTTTGCCTTGGCCTGGGCCTTGGCCTTGCCCTTGGCGTTGCCGTTTCCCTTGCCTTGGTCTTGGCTTGGCCTTGCCCTGCCCTTGAACTTGACCTTGACCTTGACCTTGACTTGAACTTGAACTTGGGCTTGACCCTTGACCTTGACTTTGACCTTGAACTTGGGCTTGACCTTGAACTTCAACTTGAACTTGAACTTGACCTTGAACTTGACTTTGAACTTGAACTTGAACTTTGAACCTTGACATTGAACTTGAACTTGAACTTGACCTTGACCTTGAACTTGAACTTCAACTTGAACTTGAACTTGACCTTGAACTTGAACTTGAACTTCAACTTGAACTTGACTTGAACTTTCAACTTGAACTTGAAACTTGAACTTGACCTTTTGAACTTCAACTTGAACTTGAACTTGAACTTGACTTGACCTTGACTTGACCCTTGACTTGAACCTTGACCTTGAACTTGAACTTGATCTTGAGCTGAACTTGAACTTGACTTTGAACTTCAACTTGACCTTGACCTTGAACTTGAACTTGACTGACCTTGAAACAACGGGAGACCTCGAGATTTGCTCAGAGCACCGGAGGTCCAGAAGCAGGGCCCTGTATCTCCCTTCCCTTTGTGATCATTGCAAAGACATTCCTAGCTGATAGCGGGAGTGCCCCTGAAGAAGCAAGCAGTGGGAGTGTGTTTGACACGACTGTGTGCCTTCCTGGCCTCAGCTCCACAAGGGGCCTTTCCTCTCGAAGTAGCCCCATGTCCCCTTGGGGAGGGTGTCATGCCTCTTTTCTCCTCACTGCCAAAGGGTGGAGCCAAGCTCGCTCTGTCAGAGGTACAAAAACAGCAATTGAATGGATTTTCAAGCTCTTGCTAGGCTGCACCCTTTCAGGCCCACTTTACTGAAACAGGTGCTCTGTGGCCCCTGGTTGGGTATGCAGGTTCACAAACAGGGTGAGATCCTGTCCAAGCCAGAATTTTCCTGAAAGACCTAGGCTCACTAGAGCTCTCCTCCAGAGCAAAGGGGATAGAGGAGATGTATGGAGGAGTCTTTGCCTTTCCCTGTGAGTGTGGGGCTACTCCCTACGGCCCCAAGCTCAGGGATAACTGCCTCTAAGAAAGGAATGGCAAGAAGCGCTATTCTTGGAGGTTGGGACAGGGAGTTCGCAGCATGTGGGGAAAGAAAGACTTCTTCGGGGAAGAAGAGGCAACCACGGGGGTGTGTTTGCAAGCCTCTATTTGGAAGGAACAGGTTTGCTTATACAACTCAAGACCTCCAGATCTGCTCAGAGGACTGAAGTTCCAGAGACAGGGCCATGTATCTCCCCTTCCCTTTGAGATCCTTGCAAAGACATTCCTAGCAGATCGTGGGAGTGCCCATGAAGAAGCAAGCAGCGGAGTGTGCTTGACATCACTGGCTGCCTACCTGGGCTCAGCTCCTCAAGGGGGCCTTTCCTCCTGGTAGGCCCTATGTCCCCTTTGGGAGAGGGTGGTGCCCACTTTCCTCCACACTGCCAAAGGGTGGAGGTGGAGCAAACTCGTTCTCTCCGAGGTAAAAAAAAAAAGACAAATTGGATGGATTTTTAAGCTCCAAAAATCCTGCACCCCTCCAGGACCACTCGAGCAAAACAGGTGCCTGTGGCCCCTAGGTCGGGTATGCAGGTTCACACACTGGTGGGATCCCGTCAAAGCCAAGAATTTTTCCTGACAGACCTAGGCTCACTAGAGCTCTCCTCCAGAGGAAAGGGGACAGAAAAGACGTGTGTGTGGAGGTGGCTCTGCCTTTCCAGGTCCCAATCTCAGGGATAACTGCCCCTAAGAAGGAGGAACTGTGCTGCTGCTGCTGCTGCTAAGTTGCTTCAGTCGTGTTCGACTCTGTGCGACACCATAGACGGTAGCCCACTAGGCTCCCCCTCCTGGATTCTCCAGGCAAGAACAGTAAGTGGGTTGCCATTGCCTTCTCCAATGCATGAAAGTGAAAATGAAAGTGCAGTCGCTCAGTCGTGTCCGACCCTCAGCGACCCCACGGACTGCAGCCTACCAGGCTTCTCCGTCCATAGGATTTTCTGAAAGGAACTGCAAGAAGCGCTTTTCCAGGAGGCTGGGAAAGGGTGTTCGCAGGATGTGGGGAAAGAGAGCCTCCT
>NW_017194716.1:0-9213 GCF_001704415.2 Capra hircus
TTACCAGAAGACAAACAAACAAACAAACAAATTATCGGTAAGCTTAAAAAAAGTATATTCCATAATCTTGAAAGTAGCAGTATTTCTGCAAAGGCATCAGTGTGAAACCATAGAGACATGGTTAAAACCTGATTAAATAGAAATTGACAATGTAATCTGGTCACTGCTGCGACTTGAAATGCTTTAATATGATAACTGGAATTATAACTGACAGCATTTTGACCAGGACATATCAGATTTTCACGGATGTCACATAATTTCTAGGTATTCTATATAGGAACTGAAGGAATCTTTGAACCTAGGAAAGAAAACAACAGTCTCAAAGGCCCTTGCTGAATCATCTATCAGCAAGGAATGTCTTTGCAAGGATCGCAAAGTGAAGGGAAATTACACCGACCTGCCTCTGCAACTTCGGTCCTCTGAGCAGATCTGGAGGTCTCCCTTTGTATAAGCTAACCTGTTCCTTCCAAATAGAGGTTTGCAACACAAAACAAGTGGCCGCCTATTCTTCCCCGAAGGAGGCTCTCTTTCCCCACATCCTGCGAACTCCCTTTCCCAGCCTCCTGGAAAAGCGCTTCTTGCAGTTCCTTTCAGAAAATCCTATGGACGGAGAAGCCTGGTAGGCTGCAGTCCGTGGGGTCGCTGAGGGGTCGGACACGACTGAGCGACTGCACTTTCATTTTCACTTTCATGCATTGGAGAAGGCAATGGCAACCCACTTACTGTTCTTGCCTGGAGAATCCCAGGGACGGGGGAGCCTAGTGGGCTACCGTCTATGGCCGTCGCACAGAGTCGAACACGACTGAAGCAACTTAGCAGCAGCAGTAGCAGCAGGTCCTTTCTTAGGGGCAGTTATCCCTGAGATTGGGACCTGGAAAGGCAGAGCCACCTCCACACACACGTCTTTTCTGTCCCCTTTCCTCTGGAGGAGAGCTCTAGTGAGCCTAGGTCTGTCAGAAAAATTCTTGGCTTTGACGGGATCACACCCGGTGTGTGAACCTGCATACCCGACCTAGGGCCACAGGGCACCTGTTTTGCTCGAGTGGTCCTGGAGGGGTGCAGCATAGCAAGAGCTTAAAAATCCATCCAATTTGTCTTTTTTTTTTTTACCTCGGAGAGAACGAGTTTGCTCCACCTCCACCCTTTGGCAGTGTGGAGGAAGAGGGCACAACCCTCTCCCAAAAGGGGACATAGGGCCTACCAGGAGAGAAAGGCCCCTTGAGGAGCTGAGCCCAGGTAGGCAGCCAGTGATGTCAAGCACACTCCCGCTGCTTGCTTCTTCATGGGCACTCCCACGATCTGCTAGGAATGTCTTTGCAAGGATCTCAAAGGGAAGGGGAGATACATGGCCCTGTCTCTGGAACTTCAGTCCTCTGAGCAGATCTGGAGGTCTTGAGTTGTATAAGCAAACCCGTTCCTTCCAAATAGAGGCTTGCAAACACACCCCCCGGTGGTTGCCTTCTTCCCCGAAGAAGTCTTTCTTTCCCCACATGCTGCGAACTCCCTGTCCCAACCTCCAAGAATAGCGCTTCTTGCCATTCCTTTCTTAGAGGCAGTTATCTCTGAGCTGGGGCTGTAGGGAGTAGCCCCACACTCACAGGGAAAGGCAAAGACTCCTCCATACATCTCCTCTATCCCCTTTGCTCTGGAGGAGAGCTCTAGTGAGCCTAGGTCTTTCAGGAAAATTCTTGGCTTGGACAGGATCTCACCCTGTTTGTGAACCTGCATACCCAACCAGGGGCCACAGAGCACCTGTTTCAGTAAAGTGGGCCCTGAAAGGGTGCAGCCTAGCAAGAGCTTGAAAATCCATTCAATTGCTGTTTTTGTACCTCTGACAGAGCGAGCTTGGCTCCACCCTTTGGCAGTGAGGAGAAAAGAGGCATGACACCCTCCCCAAGGGGACATGGGGCCTACTTCGAGAGGAAAGGCCCCTTGTGGAGATGAGGCCAGGAAGGCACACAGTCGTGTCAAACACACTCCCACTGCTTGCTTCTTCAGGGGCACTCCCGCTATCAGCTAGGAATGTCTTTGCAATGATCACAAAGGGAAGGGGAGATACAGGGCCCTGCTTCTGGACCTCCGGTGCTCTGAGCAAATCTCGAGGTCTCCCGTTGTTGTCAAGGTCAAGGTCAAGGTCAAGTCAAGTTTCAAGGTCAAGGTCAAGTTCAAGTCAAGGTTCAAAGGTTCAAGGTCAAGTCAAGTTCAAGGTCAAGATCAAGTTCAAGTTCAAGGTCAAGGTCAACTTCAAGGTCAAGGTCAAGGTCAAGTTCAGGGTCAAGTTCAAGGTTCAAGGTCAAGTTCAAGTCAAGTCAAAGGTCAAGGTCAAGTTCAAATTCAAGGGCAAGGCAAGGCCCAGCCCAAGGCCAAGGCAAGGGCAAGGGCAACGCCAAGGGCAAGGCCAAGGCCCAGGCCAAGGCAAAGGCCAAGGCCACCAAAGCGAAGCCCAAACCCCGTAACGCCTGACAAAAGGCAGAAGCCACTAGGCCCCTGCGCAGAGGAAGCCACTAAAGGCAGCAAGGCCACAGAGCTCCCCGACTCCCATTCCCACAGGAAGATATGAGGATAAAGGGCCTCATCCCAGCACAGCACCTGCTCCCACCACCACCCAACCCCGGCCCCCGCCCCCGCAGCACTCCCCCTGAAACAACACTGTCTTTCCAGAAAAGAGAACGGAGAAGCCATGCGTGTGCCAAAGGAGCAAGATGAACGAACGATGCCAGGCCCTCCGAATTTGGGCACACCTGACGCCTCGGAACCCCGGGCCTGGCCGATGGGTCCCGCCGTTCTCGGGTGGGAGGGGGTCAACACGTTGGCCGAGAGCCCTTGCCCAGGCCACCTGCAAATCCCCTGAGATGTGATCCGACCACAGGGACCGAGGGCAAACGTACTGCTTGAGGTGCTGGAGGAGCCGGACGAAGCCATGGTGGGAGAGGCACACGGGCATGCTGCAGACTGCTGGCCGAGTGGTGGGGACCCAGCAGCTCAGGACTCTGGAAAGCGGGAGGCGGCTCCGCCCCCATTGACGTCAATAAGGTTTGGGTGGGTAGATGGAGGGGCCGCCCCTGGCCTCTTTCCAAGCAGAGACCCTGGACGGAGTCCCGTGGAGTGAGTGGGCTTTTCCCGGGCACGGCTGTGCCCCGGACCGCCAAGATCCCCGTTGGGGTGGGCGGGCAGTTCGGGGGCTTTGGTTTGTGGCCCTCCCTCTCAGCGGGGGGTGGGATCAATCCCGGGTGGATCAATCAGGGGCCCTCAGCAGTGCCAAGGGAGCTCACCGCCCAGGAAACGCCCCTAGGTCCCTTTGAATTGGCCACCAACGCCCCCTTTCCCAGCCTGCCTTGCTCTGGGATTTCCCGCCTTTTCACATTCCACAGGTCCCTGGGCCTCGACTGTCCCCCTCTGGCTCCTCTGAGGCATTCTGGGACACCAGACGCTCTCTCCAGCGCCTCCACCTAGATCCCTCGCTGTCCTCGCCTCTGTTTCCCCCCTGCCCCCTCCCCAACTCCTTCGTGGGCTCTTGGCGTCCATTCCCTACAGCAGTCCCAGAGTGCCACCCCCGAGGGCTTTGAGTTGCCTGGAGCCCAAGGCTCCGGACAGAGACCTGAGGGGCCAGCGTCTGGACTGGCAGCTAATGCCATTTGGGGCTTTTCTCACGTGGAGCCTGAGGCCCGAATATCCACGGGCAACCCCCCAGCGCGAGTGCCCTGGAGATACCCGACCAAGGGGACAGTGTACCCCCTACTGTGGGGAAGGAGGTTCCTGTTTTCCCTGCACTGGTTCGACTTTCACGCCGAGGATCGATCACACCATGGTGGCAAGTGGAATAGCCCTGAGAGAAAGCCTCATGGGAAGACTCGAGGGAAAGCCACAGATCCCTTGATCCACGGGACGGGAAGCGAGACACTGCTGCTACCGCTCAGGAGGAAAGCGCACGTGCATGACCCCACTCGAGCCGAGGACTGACGCCACTTGGGAGACTCCAGAAGTACGCCAAGATCCATGTCAGCACTGGAGAGCAATCCTCAGGTTCCGGTCCCGACTCCACACAAGGTCTTAGGCCCCGGCATCGACAGGAGAGGAATCCTGAGAGGGCCCCTAGCACCTCGCATGGGGACTGGCCTTTCCTGAGGTCACCAGAGCGGGTCCCTGAGGTCTCTGTCGAAACTCGAGAGCACCTGCCGCAACTGGAGAAAATCCAGGAGGTTCTCCCCTCCAGGCGAGATGAGGCCCATTTCCGCTGAGGCGTCTCGAGGCTAATCACAACTAACCTCTGGAACTTCCAAAGGGTCCTTCACACCCTTGCTGCAAGTCAAGAAGTTCTCCGACATACCCATCTCCACTCGAGAGGAAGGACGAGGGTCCCGCCCACATCCAGTGGAGCCCCGTTTCCGCCTCGTAGCTCGAGAAGAGGGATCCTTTCCCTTCGTCTTCGGGAAAGAATTCCAGGCCTTCGCGTCGCATATCAAGAGGAGGAGCTTTCAACAGGAAAGACGAGAGGAACTCCAGGGCCTTGCCAGCATTCTAAGAGTCCCCCAGATGTCTAAGTCCATTCAGGAAGAACCTGTTTTCCCTGCACTGCCTCGACGTCCACGCCGAGGATCGACTCACACCACCGTGGCACGTGGGACAGCCCTGTTGGAAAGCCTCGTGGGAAAGCCTCAATGGAAAGCGACAGATCCCTTGATCCACACGTCAGCAAGCGTGACACTGCTGCTACAGCTCGTGAGGAAATGGCAGGTGCATGCCCCCACACGAGATGAGGAATGGACTCCCCTGGCGAGACTCCAGAAGTACGGAAAGATTCATGTCAGCAATGGAGAGGCATCCTCAGGGTTGGCCCCGACTCCAAAAAGGTCTTAGGCCCCGGCATCGACGGGAGAGGAATTCCCGAGAGGCTCCAGAGCAACTCGCTTGGGGACTGGCCTTTCCTGAGGCCACCAGAGCGGTCCCTGAGGTCCCGTCTTAAGTTGAGAGCACCTGCAACAACTCGAGAAAATCCAGGAGTTCTCCCCTCCAGGCGAGATGAGGCCCATTTCCGCTGAGGCGTCTCGAGGATAATCACACCTAATATCTGGAACTTCCAAAGGGTCCTTCACACCCTTGCTGCAACTCAAGAAGTTTCCCGACATACCCGTCTCCACTCGAGACGAAGCACGAGAGTCCCGCCCACATCCAGAGGAGCCCCGTTTCCGCCTCATAGCTAGAGAGGAGGGATCCTTTCCCTGCGTGGTCGGGAAAGAGTTCCCGGCGTTCCCGTCGCATCTCAAGTGGAGGCGCTCTGCACAGGAAAGGCCAGAGGAACTCCACGGTCGGTGTCACGATTCCCAGAGTCCCCCAGATGTCTCAGTCCATTCCAGGAAACCCTGTTTTCCCTGCACTGCCTCGACTTTCAAGCCGAGGATTGACTCACACCACGGTGGCACGTGGGACAGCCCTGAGGGAAAGCCTCATGGGAAAGCCTCGTGGGAAAGCACCGGAGGGAAAGCCACTGATCCCATGATCCTCCCGACGGGAAGCATGATATTGCTGCTACAGCTCGGGAGGAAAGCAGAAGTGCATGCCTCCACACGAGACGAAGACTCACTCCTCAGGGGATACTCCAGAAGTACCCCAAGATCCATGTCAGCACTGGAGAGGAAATCCTCAGGTTCCGGCAGCGACTCCACACAAGGTCTTAGGCCCCGACATTGACGGAGAGGAATCCCGAGAGGCCCCCGAGCAACTCGCATGGGAGAGACCTTAACTGAGGCCACCAGAGCGGGTCCCTGAAGTCCCCGTCGTAAGTCTAGAGCACCTGCCGCAACTCGAGAAAATCCAGGAGGTTCTCCCCTCCAGGCGAGATGAGGCCCATTTCCGCTGAGGCGTCTCGAGGCTAATCACACCTAACCTCTGGAACTTTCAAAGGGTCCTTCACACCCTTGCTGCAACTCAAGAAGTTCCCCCACATACCGTCTCCACTCCAGAGGAAGCACGAGAGTCCCGCCCACATCCAGAGGAGCACCGTTTCCGCCTCCTAGCTTGAGAGGAGGGATCCTTTCCCTGCGTGATCGGGAAAAATTTCCCGGCGTTCCCGTCGCATCCCAAGAGGAGGCGCTCTCCACAGGAAAGGCGAGAGGAATTCCAGGGTCGTGACACCATTCCCAGAGTCCCCCAGATGTCTCCGTGCATTCCAGGGAAACCTCTCTTCCCTGCACTGCCTCGGCTTTCAAGCCGAGGATCGACTCACACCACGGTGGCACGTGGGACAGCCCTGTGGGAAAGCCTCGTGGGAAAGCCTCGTGGGAAAGCCTCGAGGGAAAGCCACAGATCCCTTGATCCACGCGAAGGGAAGCGTGACACTGCTCCTACAGCTCGGAAGGAAAGCCCAAGTGCATGCCCCCAATCTGACGAGGACTGACTCCCATGGGAGACTCTAGAAGTACCCCTAAAATCCATGTCAGCACTGGAGAGGAATCCTCAGATTCTGGCAACGACTCCACACAAGGACTTAGGCCCCGGCATCAACGGGAGAGGAATCCTAAGAGGCCCCCGAGCAACTCGCATGGGGACTGGCCTTCCCTGAGGCCACCAGAGCTTGTCCCTGTAGGTCCCCGTCCTACGTGGAAAGCACCTGCCGCAACTCGAGAAAATCCTAGGAGGTTCTCCCCTTCAGGCGAGATGAGGCCCATTTCCGCTGAGGCGTCTCGAGGCTAATCACACCTAACCTCTGGAACTTCCAAAGGGTACTTCACACCCTTGCTGCAACTCAAGAAGTTCCCCGACATACCCGTCTTCACTCGAGAGGAAACACGAGAGTCCCGCCCACATCCAGAGGAGCCCCGTTTCCGCCTCATAGCTCGAGAGGATTGATTCTCTCCCTGTGTCGTCGGGAAAGGATTCCTGGCGTTCCCACGCATCTGAACAGGAGGCGTTCTCCACAGGAAAGGCGAGAGGAAATCCAGGGTCGTGCCACCATTCCAGAGTCCCCAGATGTCTCAGTCCATTCCTGGGAAAACCTGTTTTCCCTGCACTGCCTCGAATTTCAAGCCGAGGATCGATTCACACCACAGTGGCACGTGGGACAGCCTTGTGGGAAAGCCTCGTGGGAAAGCCTCGAGGGAAAAGCCACAGATCCCTTGATCCACGCGAAGGGAAGCGCGGACACTGCTGCTACAGTTCGAGAGGAAAGCCCATGTGCATGCCCCCACACGAGACGAGGACTGACTCCCCTGGGGAGACTCCAGAGGTTCCCCAAGATCCATGTCAGCACTGGAGGGGAATCCTCAGGTTCCAGCAACGACTCCACACAAGGTCTTTAGGCCCCGGCATCGACGGGAGACGAATTCCCGAGAGGCCCCGAGCAACTCGCATGGGACTGACCGTTCCTGAGGCCACCAGAGCGGGTCCCTGAGGTCCCCGTCGCAAGTCGAGAGCACCTGCCGCAACCCGAGAAAATCCAGGAGTTGTCCCTGCAGGCGAGATGAGGCCCATTTCCAATGAGGCGTCTCGAAGCTAATCAAAACTAACCTCTGGAACTTCCAAAGGGTCCTTCACACCCTTGCTGCAACTCAAGAAGTTCCCCGACATACCCATCTCCACTCGAGAGGAAGCACGACAGTCCCGCCCACATCCAGAGGAGGCCCCGTTTCTGCCTCCTAGCTCGAGAGGAGGGATCCTTTTCCTGCGTGGTCGGTCAAGTATTCCCAGCGTTCCCGGTTGCATTTCAAGAGGAGGCGCTCTCCACAGGAAAGGCGAGAGGAACTCCAGGGTCGTGCCACCATTCCCAGGAGTCCCAAAGATGTCTCAGTTAATTCCAATGAAAACTGTTTTCCCTGCACTGCCTCGACTTTCAAGCCGAGGATCGACTCACACCACGCTGGTACGTGGGACAGCCCTGTGGGAAAGCCTCGTGGGAAAGCCTCTTGGGAAAGCCTCGAGAGAAGCCACAGATTCCTTGATCCACGCGAAGGGAAATGTGACACTGCTGCTACAGCTCGGGAGGAAAGTGCACGTGCATGCCCCCACTCGAGACGAGGACTGACACCCCTGGGGAGACTCCAGAAGTACCCCAAGATCCATGTCAGCACTGGAGAGGAATCCTCATGTCCCGGAAACGAATCCACACAAGGTCTTAGGAACCGGCTTCGACAGGAGAGGAATCCTGAGAGGCCCCCGAGCAACTCGCATGGGGTCTGGCCTTTCCTGAGGCCACCAGAGCGGGTCCCTGAGGTCCCCGTCGTCAGTCGAGAGCACCTGCCGCAACTCGAGAAAATCCAGGAGGTTCTCCCCTCCAGGCGAGATGAGGCCCATTTCCGCTGAGGCGTCTGGAGGCCTAATCACACCTAACCTCTGGAACTTCCAAAGGGTCCTTCACCTCCTTGCTGCAACTTAAGAAGTTCCCCGACATACCCGTCTCCACTCGAGAGGAAGCACGGGAGTCCCGCCCACATCCAGAGGAGCCCCATGTCCGCCTCCTAGCTCGAGAGGAGGATCCTTTCCCTGCGTGGTCGGGAAAGAATTCCGGCGTTCCCGTCGCAATTCAAGAGGAGGCGCTCTCCACAGAAAAAGCCAGAGGAACTCCAGGGTCGTGCCACCATTCCCAGGAATCCCCCAGATGTCTTCATTCCATTCCAGGGGAAACCTGTTTTCCCTTGCACTGCCTCGACTTTCAAGCCGAGGATCGACTCACACCACGGTGGCACGTGGGACAGCCCTGTGGGAAAGCCTCGTGGGAAAGCCTCGTGGGAAAGCCTTGAGGGAAATCCACAGATCCCTTGATCCACTCGACAGGAAGAATCAAACTGCTGCTACAGCTCGGGAGGAAAGCGCACGTGCATGCCCCCACTCGAGACGAGTACTGACTCCCCTGGGGAGACACCAGAAGTACCCCAAGATCCATGTCAGCACTTGAGAGGAATCCTCAGGTTCCGGCAGCGACTCCTCACAAGGTCTTAGGCCCCGACATTGACAGGAGAGGAATCCCGAGAGGCCCCCGAGCAACTCGCATGGGCAGAGACCTTTCCTGAGGCCACCAGAGCGGGTCCCTGAGGTCCCCGTCGTAAGTCGAGAGCACCTGCCGCAACTCGAGAAAATCCAGGAGGTTCTCCCCTCCAGGCGAGATGAGGCCCATTTCCGCTGAGGCGTCTCGAGGCTAATCACACCTAAGCTCTGGAACTTGGAAGGGTCCTTCACACCCTTGCTGCAACTCAAGAAGTTCCCCCACATACCGTCTCCACT
>NW_017194717.1:0-9212 GCF_001704415.2 Capra hircus
TCTCGCCTTTTCTGTGGAGAGCGCCTCCTCTTGAGATGCGACTGGAACGCCGGGGAATTCTTTCCCGACCACGCAGGGAATGGATCCCTCCTCTCGAGTTAGGAGGCGGAAACGGGGATCCTCTGGATGTGGCGGGACTCTCGTGCTTCCTCTCGAGTGGAGACGGGTATGTCGGGAACTTCTCGAGTTGCAGCAAGGGTGTGAAGGACCCTTTGGAAGTTCCAGAGTTAGGTGTGACTAACCTCGAGAAGCCTCAGTGGAAAAGGACCTCATCTCGCCTGGAGGGGAGAACCTATTGAATTTTCTCGAATTGCAGCAAGTGCTCTCGACTTACGACGGGGACCTCAGGGACCCGCTCTGGTGGCCTCAGAAAAGGCCAGTCCCCATGCGAGTTGCTCGGGGCCTCTCGGGATTCCTCCCCGTCGATGCCGGGCTCAAGACCTTGTGTGGAGTGGGTGCCGGAACCTAGGATTCCTCTCCAGTGCTGACATGGATCTTGGGGTACTTCTGGAGTCTCCCCAGGGAGTCAGTCCTCTCTCGAGTGAGGGCATGCACGTGCGATTTCCTCCCGAGCTGTAGCAGCAGTGTCACCCTTCCCTTCCCGTGCATCAAGGGATCTGTGGCTTTCCCTCGAGGCTATCCCAGGAGGCTTTCCGATGAGGCTTTCCCACAGGGCTGTCACACGTGCCACCGTGGTGTGAGGCGATCCTCGGCTTGAAAGTCGAGGCAGTGCAGGGGAAAACAGGTTTCCCTGGAATGGACTGAGACATCAGGGCGACTCTGGGAATGGTGGCACGACCTGGAGTTCCTCTCGCCTTTCCTGTGGAGAGCGCCTCCTCTTGAGATGCGACGGGAACGCGGGGAATTCTTTCCCCCACCACGCAGGGAAAGGATCCATCCTCTGAGCTAGGAGGCGGAAAGGGGCCTCCTCTGAATGCGGGCGGACTCTCGAGCTTCCTCTCGAGTGGAGATGGGTATGTCGGGGAACTTCTTGAGTTGCAGCAAGGGTGTGAAGGACCCATTGGAAGTTCCAGGGGTTAGGTGTGATTAGCCTCAAGACGCCTCATCGGAAATGGGCCTCATCTTGCCTGGAGGAGGGAGAACCTCCTGGATTTTCTCGGGTTGCGGCAGGTGCTCTCGACTTACGACGGGACCTCAGGGACACGCTTTGGTGGCCTCAGGAAAGGCCAGTCGCCATGCGAGTTGCTCGGGCAACTCGGATTCCTCTCCGTCGATGTGGGGGCCTAAGACCTTGTGTGGAGTCGGGGCCAGAACCTGAGGATTCCTCTCCAGTGCTAACATGGATGTTGGGGTACTTCTGGAGTCTCCCCAGGGGAGTCAGTCCTCCTCTCGAGTGGGGGCATGCTCGTGTGCTTTCCTCCCGAGCTGTAGCAGCAGTGTCACACTTCCCTTGACGTGGATCAAGGGATCTGCGGCTTTCCCTCGAGGCTTTCCGACGAGGGCTTTCCCACGAGGCTTTCCCACACGGCTGTCCACGTGCCACCGTTGTGTGAGTGGATCCTCGCTTTCAAAGTCGAGGCAGTGCAGGGAAAACAGGATTCCCTGCAATGGACTGAGACATCTGGGGGACTCTGGGAATGGTGGCACGACCCTGCAGTTCCTCTCGCCTTTCCTGTGTAGAGGGCCTCCTCTTGAGATAGCCCAGGAATTCTTTCCCGACCACGCAGGTATAGGATCCCTCCTCTCAAGCTAGGAGGCAAAACGGGGCTCCTCTGGATGTTGGCGGGACTCTACTGCTTCCTCTCGAGTGGAGACGGGCATGTCTGGGAACTTCTTGAGTTGCAGCAACTGTGTGAAGGACCCTTTGGAAGTTCCAGAGGTTAGGTGTGATTAGCACGAGACACCTCAGCTGAAATGGGCCTCATCTCTCCTGGGAGGGAAAACCTCCTAAATTTTCTCGAGTTGTGGCAGGTGCTCGCGACTTACGACGGGGTCCTCAGGGAACGGCTCTGGTGGCCTCAGGAAAGGCCAGTCCCCATGCGTGTTGCTCGGGGCCTCTCAGGATTCCTCTCCCGTCGATGCCGGGGCCTAAGACCTTGTGTGGAGTCGATGTAGGAACCTGAGGATTCCTCTCCAGTGCTGACATGGATCTTGGGGTACTTCTGGAGTTTCCCCAGAGTAGTCAGTCCTCGTCTCGAGTTGGGGCATGCACGTGCGCTTTCCTCCCTAGCTGTAGCAGCAGGGTCGCGCTTCCCTTCGCGTGGATCAAGGGATCTGCGGCTTTCCCTCGAGCTTTCCCACGAGGCTTTCCAAGAGGCTTTCCCACAGGGCTGTCCCACGTGCCACCGTGGTGTGAGTGGATCCTCGGCTTCAAAGTCCGAGGCAGTGCAGGGAAAACAGTTTTCCCTTGAATGTACTGAGCCATCTGGGGGACTCTGGAAATGGTGGCAGGACCCTGGAGTTCCTCTCGCCTTTCCTGTGGAGAGCGCCTCCTCTTGAGATGCGACGGGAACGCGGGGAATTCTTTCCCCACCACGCAGGGAAAGGATCCCTCCTCTCGAGGTAGGAGGCGGAAACGGGGATCCTCTGGATGTGGGCGGGACTCTCTTGCTTCCTCTCGAGTGGAGACGGGTATGTCGGGAACTTCTCGAGTTGCAGCAAGGGTGTGAGGGACCCTTTGGAAGTTCCAGAGGTTAGGTGTGACTAACTCGAGAAGCCTCAGTGGAAAAGGACCTCATCTCGCCTGGAGGGGAGAACCTATTGAATTTTCTCGAATTGCAGCAAGTGCTCTCGACTTACGACGGGGACCTCAGGGACCCGCTCTGGTGGCCTCAGAAAAGGCCAGTCCCCATGCGAGTTGCTCGGGGGCCTCTCGGGATTCCTCCCCGTCGATGCCGGGGCCTCAGACCTTGTGTGGAGTGGGTGCCGGAACCTAGGATTCCTCTCCAGTGCTGACATGGATCTTGGGGTACTTCTGGAGTCTCCCCAGGGGAGTCAGTCCTCTCTCGAGTGAGGGCATGCACGTGCCATTTCCTCCCGAGCTGTAGCAGCAGTGTCACCCTTCCCTTCGCGTGCATCAAGGGATCCTGTGGCTTTCCCTCGAGGCTATCCCAGGAGGCTTTCCCGATGAGGCTTTCCACAGGGCTGTCCACATGCCACCGTGGTGTGAGGTCGATCCTCGGCTTGAAAGTGGAGGCAGTGCAGGGAAAACAGGTTTCCCTGGAATGGACTGAGACATCAGGGCGACTCTGGGAATGGTGGCACGACCCTGGAGTTCCTCTCGCCTTTCCTGTGGAGAGCGCCTCCTCTTGAGATGCGACGGGAACGCGGGGAATTCTTTCCCCACCACGCAGGGAAAGGATCCATCCTCTTGAGCTAGGAGGCGGAAAGGGGGCTCCTCTGAATGCGGGCGGGACTCTCGTGCTTCCTCTCGAGTGGAGATGGGTATGTCGGGGAACTTCTTGAGTTGCAGCAAGGGTGTGAAGGACCCATTGGAAGTTCCAGGGGTTAGGTGTGATTAGCCTCAAGACGCCTCATCGGAAATGGGCCTCATCTCGCCTGGAGGGGAGAACCTCCTGGATTTTCTCGGGTTGCGGCAGGTGCTCTCGACTTACGACGGGGTCCTCAGGGAACGGCTCTGGTGGCCTCAGGAAAGGCCAGTCCCCATGCGTGTTGCTCGGGGGCCTCTCAGGATTCCTCTCCCGTCGATGCCGGGGCCTAAGACCTTGTGTGGAGTCGATGTAGGAACCTGAGGATTCCTCTCCAGTGCTGACATGGATCTTGGGGTACTTCTGGAGTTTCCCCAGAGTAGTCAGTCCTCGTCTCGAGTGGGGGCATGCACGTGCGCTTTCCTCCCTAGCTGTAGCAGCAGGGTCGCGCTTCCCTTCGCGTGGATCAAGGGATCTGCGGCTTTCCCTCGAGGCTTTCCCACGAGGCTTTCCCAAGAGGCTTTCCCACAGGGCTGTCCCACGTGCCACCGTGGTGTGAGTGGATCCTCGGCTTCAAAGTCGAGGCAGTGCAGGGAAAACAGGTTTCCCTTGAATGTACTGAGCCATCTGGGGGACTCTGGAAACGGTGGCAGGACCCTGGAGTTCCTCTCGCCTTTCCTGTGGAGAGCGCCTCCTCTTGAGATGCGACGGGAACGCGGGGAATTCTTTCCCCACCACGCAGGGAAAGGATCCCTCCTCTCGAGGTAGGAGGCGGAAACGGGGATCCTCTGGATGTGGGCGGGACTCTCGTGCTTCCTCTCGAGTGGAGACGGGTAAGTCGGGAACTTCTTGAGTTGCAGCAAGGGTGTGAAGGACCCTTTGGAAGTTCCAGAGGTTAGGTGTGACTAGCCTCGAGAAGCCTCAGCGGAAAAGGACCTCATCTCGCCTGGAGGGGAGAACTTATTGAATTTTCTCGAATTGCAGCAAGTGCTCTCGACTTACGACGGGGACCTCAGGGACCCGCTCTGGTGGCCTCAGGAAAGGCCAGTCCCCATGCGAGTTGCTCGGGGGCCTCTCGGGATTCCTCCCCGTCGATGCCGGGGCCTCAGACCTTGTGTGGAGTCGGTGCCGGAACCTGAGGATTCCTCTCCAGTGCTGACATGGGTCTTGGGGTACTTCTGGAGTCTCCCCAGGGGAGTCAGTCCTCGTCTCGAGTGGGGGCATGCACGTGCGCTTTACTGCCCGAGCTGTAGCAGCAGTGTCGCCCTTCCCTTCGCGTGGATAAAGGGATCTGTGGCTTTCCCTCGAGGCTTTCCCACGAGGCTTTCTCACGAGGCTTTCCCCCAGGGCTGTCCCACGTGCCACCGTGGTGGGAGTCGATCCTCAGCTTGAACGTCGAGGCAGTGCAGGGAAAACAGTTTTACCTGGAATGGACTGAGACATCTGAGGAACGCTGGGAATGGTGGCACGACCCTGGAGTTCCTCTCGCCTTTCCTGTGGAGAGCGACTGCTCTTGAGTTGCGACGGGAATGCCGGGAATTCTTTCCCGACCACGCCGGGAAAGGATCCCTCCTCTCGAGCTAGGAGGAGGAAACGGGGCTCCTCTGGATGTGGCCGGGACTCTCGTGCTTCCTGTCGAGTGGAGACGGGTATGTCGGGGAACTTCTTGAGTTGCAGCAAGGGTGTGTAGGACCCTTTGGAAGTTCCAGATGTTAGATATGATTAGCCTCAAGTCGCCTCAGCGGAAATGGGTCTCATCTCGCCTGGATGGGAGAACCTCCTGGATTTTCTCGAGTTGCGGCAGGTGCTCTCGACTTACGACGGGGACCTCAGGGACCCGCTCTGGTGGCCTCAGGAAAGGCCAGTCCCCATGCGAGTTGCTCGGGGGCCTCTCGGGATTCCTCTCCCGTCGATGCCGGGGCTTAAGACCTTATGTGGAGTCGGTGCCGGAACCTAGGATTCCTCTCCAGTGCTGACATGGATCTTGGGGTACTTCTGGAGTCTCCCCAGGGGAGTCAGTCCTCTCCTCGAGTGAGGGCATGCACGTGCGATTTCCTCCCGAGCTGTAGCAGCAGTGTCACCCTTCCCTTCGCGTGCATCAAGGGATCTGTGGCTTTCCCTCGAGGCTATCCCAGGAGACTTTCCGATGAGGCTTTCCCACAGGGCTGTCCCACGTGCCACCGTGGTGTGAGGCGATCCTCGGCTTGAAAGTCGAGGCAGTGCAGGGAAAACAGGTTTCCCTGGAATGGACTGAGACATCAGGGCGACTCTGGGAATGGTGGCACGACCCTGGAGTTCCTCTCGCCTTTCCTGTGGAGAGCTCCTCCTCTTGAGATGCGACGGGAACGCGGGGAATTCTTTCCCCACCACGCAGGGAAAGGATCCATCCTCTTGAGCTAGGAGGCGGAAAGGGGGCTCCTCTGAATGCGGGCGGGACTCTCGTGCTTCCTCTCGAGTGGAGATGGGTATGTCGGGGAACTTCTTGAGTTGCAGCAAGGGTGTGAAGGACCCTTTGGAAGTTTCCGGGGTTAGGTGTGATTAGCCTCAAGACGCCTCATCGGAAATGGGCCTCTTCTCGCCTGGAGGGGAGAACCTCCTGGATTTTCTCGGGTTGCGGCAGGTGCTCTCGACTTACGACGGGGACCTCAGGGACACGCTCTGGTGGCCTCAGGAAAGGCCAGTCGCCATGCGAGTTGCTCGGGGGCAACTCGGGATTCCTCTCCCGTCGATGCCGGGGCCTAAGACCTTGTGTGGAGTCGGGGCCAGAACCTGAGGATTCCTCTCCAGTGCTAACATGGATCTTGGGGTACTTCTGGAGTCTCCCCAGGGGAGTCAGTTTTCGTCTCGAGTGGGGGCATGCACGTGCGCTTTCCTCCCATGCTGTAATAGCAGTGTCACGCTTCCAAAGGCGTGGATCAAGGATCTGTGGCTTTCGCTTGAGGCTTTCCCTCGAGGATTTCCCACGAGGCTTTCCCACAGGGCTGTCCCACGTGCCACCGTGGTGTGAGTCGATCCTCGGCTTGAACGTCCGAGGCAGTGCAGGGAAAAGAGGTTTCCCTGGAATGGACTGAGACATCTGGGGGACTCTGGGAATGGTGGCACGACCCTGGAGTTCCTCTCGCCTTTCCTGTGGAGAGCGCCTCCTCTTGAGACGAGACGGGAACGCCGGGAATTCTTTCCCGACCACGCAGGGAAAGGATCCCTCCTCTTGAGCTAGGAAGCGGAAACGGGGCTCCTCTGGATGTGGGTGGGACTCTCGTGCTTCCTCTGGAGTGGAGACGGGTATGTCGGGGAACTTCTTGAGTTGCAGCAAGGGTGTGAAGGACCCTTTGGAATTTCCAGAGGTTAGGTGTGATTAGACTCGAGACGCCTCAGGGGAAAAGGTTTTAATCTTGCCTGGAGGGGAGAACCTCCTGGATTTTCTCGAGTTGTGGCAGGTGCTCTCGACTTACGATGGGAACCTCAGGGACCCGCTCTGGTGGACTCAGGAAACTCCAGTCCCCTTGCGAGTTGTTTGGGGGCCTCTCAGGATTCCTCTCCCGTCAATGCCGGGGCTTAAGACCTTGTGTGGAGTCCGTCCCAGAACCTGAGGATTCCTCTCCAGTGCTGACATGGATCTTGGGGTACTTCTGGAGTCTCCCCCAGGGGAGTCAGTCCTCGTCTCCAGTGGGGGCCTGCACGTGTGCTTTCATCACGAGCTGTAGCATCAGTGTCACGCTTCCCTTCGCTTGGATCAAGGATCTGTGGCTTTCCCTCGAGGCTTTCCCACGAGGCTTTCCCACAGGGCTTTCCCACGTGCCACCGTGGTATGAGTCGATCCTCGGCTTGAAAGTGAAGTCAGTGCAGGGAAAACAGGTTTCCCTGGAATGGACTGAGACATCTGGGGACTCTGGGAATGGTGGCACGACCCTGGAGATCCTCTCGCCTTTCCTGTGGAGAGCGCCTCCTCTTGAGATGCGACGTCAACGCCGGGAATTCTTTTCCGACAACACAGGGGAAAGGATCCCTCCTCTCGAGCTAGAAGCGGAAACGGGTCTCCTCTGGATGTGGGCGGGACTCTCCTGATTCCTCTCGAGTGGAGACGGGTATGTCGGGGAACTTCTTGAGTTGCAGCAAGGGTGTGAAGGACCCTTTGGAAGTTCCAGATGTTAGATGTGATTAACCTCGAGACGCCTCAGCGGAAAAAGGCCTCATCTCGCCTGGAGGGGAGAACCTCCTGGATTTTCTCCAGTTGCGACAGGTGCTCTCGACTTACGATGGGGACCTCAGGGACCCGCTCTGGTGGCCTCAGGAAAGGCCAGTCCCCTTGCGAGTTGCTCGGGGGCCCTCGGATTTCCTCTCCCGTTGATGCCGTGGCCAAAGATCTTGTGTGGTGTCGGTCGGTGCCGGAACCTGAGGATTCCTCTCCAGTGCTGACATGGATCTTGGGCTACTTCTGGAGTCTCCGCAGGGGAGTCAGTCCTCGTGTCGAGTGGGGGCATGCACGTGCGCTTTCCTCCCGAGCTGTAGCAGTAGTGTCGCGCTTTCCTTCGCGTGGATCAAGGGATCTGTGGCTTTCCCTCGAGGCTTTCCCACGAGGCTTTCCCACGAGGCTTTCCCACAGGGCTGTCCCACTTGCCACCGTGGTGTGAGTCGATCCTCGGCTTGAAAGTCGAAGCAGTGCAGGAAAGCAGGTTTCCCTGGAATGGACTGAGACATCTGGGGGACTCAGGGAATGTGGCACGACCCCGGAGTTCCTCTCGACTTTCCTGTGGAGAGGGCCTCCTCTGAGATGCGACGGAACGCCGGGAATTCTTTCCCGACCACGCAGGGAAAGGATCCCTCCTCTCGAGGTAGGAGACGGAAACGGGGCTCCTCTGTATGGACTGGACTGTCGTGATTCCTCTAGAGTGGAGACGGGTATGTCGGGGAACTTCTTGAGTTGCAGCAAGGGTGCGAAGGACCCTTTGGAAGTTCCAGAGGTTAGGTGATTAGCCTCGAGACGCCTCAGCGGAAATGGGCCTCATCTCGCCTGGAGGGGAGAACCTCCTGGAATTTCTCGAGTTGCGGCAGTACTCTCGACTTACGACGGGGACCCTCAGGGCCTCTCTGGTGGCCTCAGGAAAGGCCAGTCCCCACGCGAGTTTCTCGGGGGCCTCTCGGAATTCCGCTCCCGTCGATGCCGGGCCTAAGATCTTGTGTGGAGTCAATGTCGAAACCTGAGGATTCTTCTCCAGTGCTGACATGGATCTTGGGTACTTCTGGAGTCTCCCCAGGGAGTCAGTCCTCGTCTCGAGTGGGGACATGCACGTGCGCATTCCTCCCGAGCTGTAGCAGCAGTGTCTCGCATCCCTTCGCGTGGATCAAGGGTTCTGTGGCTTTCCCTCGAGGCTTTCCCACGAGGCTTTCCCACAGGGCTGTCCCACGTGCCACCGTGGTGTGAGTCGATCCTCGGCTTGAAAGTCGAGCAGTGCAGGGAAAACAGGTTTCCCTGGAATGGACTGAGACATCTGGGGACTCAGGGAATGGTGGCACGACCCTGGAGTTCCTCTCGCATTTCCTGTGGAGAGCGCCTCCTCTTGAGATGCGACGGGAACGCCGGGAATTCTTTCCCGACCACGCAGGGAAAGGATCCCTCCTCTCGAGCTAGGAGGCGAAAACGGGGCTCCTGTGTATGTGGGCGGGACTCTCGTGATTCCTCTCGAGTGGAGACGAGTATGTTGGGGAACTTCTTGATTTGCAGCAAGGGTGTGAAGACGCTTTGCAAGTTCCAGAGGTTAGGTGTAATTAGCCTCGAGACGCCTCAGCGGAAAAGGGCCTCATCTCGCCTGGAGGGGAAACTTC
>NW_017194718.1:0-9212 GCF_001704415.2 Capra hircus
TTTCCCTTTGGCTTTCCCACCAGGATTTCACAGAGGGCTGTCCCACGTTCCACCGTGGTGTGAGTCGATCCTCGGGTTGAAAGTCGAGGCAGTGTAGGGAAAACAGGTTTCCCTGGAATGGACTGAGACATCTGGGGGACTCTGGGAATGGTGGCACGACCCTGGAATTCCTCTTGCTTTTCCTGTGGAGAGCGCCTCCTCTTGAGATGCGACGGGAATGCCGGGAATTCTATCACGTCCACGCAGGGAAAGGATCCCTTCCCTCGATCTAGGAGGCGGAAACGGGGCTCCTCTGGATGTGGGCGGGACTCTCGTGCTTCCTCTCGAGTGGAGACGGGTATGTGGCGGAACTTCATGAGTTACAGCAAGGGTGTGAATGACCCTTTGGAAGTTCCATAGGTCAGGTGTAATTAGGCTCGAGATACCTCAGCGGAAATAGGACTCAGCTCGCCTGGAGGGGAGAACCTCCTGGATTTCCTCGAGTTGCGGCAGGGGCTCTCGACTTACGATAGGGACCTCAGGGACCCGCTCTGGTGGCCACAGGAAAGGCCAGTCCCCAAGCGAGTTGCTCGGGGGCCTCTCAGGATTCCTCTCCCTTCGATACCGGGGCCTAAGACCTTGTGTGGAGTCGGTGCCGGAACCTGAGGATTCCTCTCCAGTGCTGACATGGATCTTGGGGTACATCTGGAGTCTCCCCAGGGTAGTCAGTCCTCGTCCCGAGTTGGGGCATGCACGTGCGCTTTCCTCCCGAGCTGTAGCAGCATTGTCACGCTTCCCTTCGCGGGGATCAACGGATCTGTGGCTTTTCCTCGAGGCTTTTCCTCGAGGCTTTCCCACGAGGCTTTCCCACAGGGCTGTCCCACGTGCCACCATGGTGTGAGTCGATCCTCGGCTTGAAAGTCAAGGCAGTGCAGGGAAAACAGGTTTCCCTGGAATGGACTGAGACTTCTGGGGGACTCTGGGAATGGTGGCACGACCCTGGAGTTCCTCTCGCCTTTCCTGTGGAGAGCGCCTCCTCTTGAGATGCCACGGGAACGCCAGGAATTCTTTCCCGACCACGCAGGGAAAGTATCCCTCCTCTCTACCTAGGAGGCGGAAACGGGTCTCCTCTGGATGTGGGCGGGACTCTCATGCTTCCTGTCGAGTGGAAACGGGCATGTTGGGGAACTTCTTGAGTTGCAGCAAGGGTGTGAAGGACCCTTTGGAAGTTCCAGAGTTTAGGCGTGATTAGCCTCGAGACCCCTCAGCGGAAATGGGCCTCATCTCGCCAGGAGAGGAGAACCTCCTGGATTTTCTCGAGTTGCGGCAGGTGCTCTCGACTTACGACGGGGACTTCAGGGACCCGCTCTGGTGGCCTCAGGAAAGGCCAGTCCCCATGCGACTTGCTCGGGGGCCTCTCGGGATTCCTCTCCCTTCGAAGCCTGGGCCTAAGACCTTGTGTGGAGTCGGTGCCGGAACCTGTGGATTTCTACCGGTGCTGACATGGAACTTGGGGTACTTCTGGAGTCTCCCCAGGGGAGTCAGTCCTCATCTCGAGAGGGGGCATGCACGTGCGCTTTGCTCCCGACCTGTAGCAGCAGTGTCACGCTTACTCTTCCCATGGGTCAAGGAATCTGTGCCTTTCCCTCGAGGCTTTCCCAAAGGGCTGTCCCACGTGCCACCGTTGTGTGTGTCGATGTCGATGCTCGGCTTGAAAGTCGAGACAGTGCAGGGAAAACAGGTTTCCCTGGAATGGACTGAGACATCTTGGGGACTCTGGGAATGGTGGCATGACCCTGGAGTTCCTCTCGCCTTTCCTGTGGAGAGCGCCTCCTCTTGAGATGCGACAGGAACGCCGGGAATTATTTGCCGACCTCGAAATGAAATGATACCTCCTCTCGAGCTAGGAGGAGGAAACGGGTCTCTTCTGGATATGGGCGGGACTCTCGTGCTTCCCCTTGAGTGGATACGGGTATGTCGGGGAACGTCTTGAGTTGCAGCAAGGCTGTGAAGGACCCTTTGGAAGTTCCAGAGGTTAGGTGTGATTAGCCTCGAGTCGCCTCAGGGGAAATGGGCCTCATCTCGCCTGGAGGGGACAACCTCCTGGATATTCACGACTTGCGGCAGGTGCTCTCGACTTATGACGGGGACCACAGGGACCCCCTCTGGAGGCCTCAGGAAAGGCCAGTCCCCATGCGACTTGCTCGGGGACCTCTCGGGATTCCTCTCCCGTCGAAGCCTGGGCCTGAGACCTTGTGTGGAGTCGGTGCAGGAACCTGAGGATTCCTCTCCAGTGCTGACATGTATCTTGGGGTACTTCTGGAGTCTCCCCAGGGGAGTGTGTCCTCGTCCCGAGTGGGGGTATGGACGTGCGCTTTCCTCCCGAGCTGTAGCAGCAGTGTCACTCTTCACTTCGCGTGGATCAAGGGATCTGTGGCTTTCCCTCGAGGCTTTTCCACGAGGCTTTCCCACGAGGCTTTCCCACAGGGCTGTCCCACGTGCCACCGTGGTGTTAGTCGATACTCGGCTTGAAAGTCGAGGCAGTGCAGGCAAAACAGGTTTCCCTGGAATGGACTGAGACATCTGAGAGACCCTGGGAATGGTGGCACGACCCTGGAGTTCCTCTCGCCATTCCTGTGGAGAGCGCCTCCTCTTGAGATGCGAAAGGAACGCCGGGAATTCTTTCCCGACCAAGAAGGGAAAGATCCCTCCTCTCGAGCTATGAGGCGGAAACGGGGCTCCTCTGGATGTGCGCAGGACTCTCGTGCTTCCTCTCGAGTGGAGACGGGTATGTCGGGGAACTTCTTGAGGTGCAGCAAGGGTGTGAAGGACCCTTTGGAAGTTCCAGAAGTTAGGTGTGATTAGCCTCGAGACGCCTCATCTGAAATGGGCCTCATCTTGCCTGGAGGGGAGAACCTCCTGGATTTTCTCGAGTTGCGGCTGGTGCTCTCGACTTAGGACGGGACCTTAGGGACCCGCTTTGGTGGCCTCAGGAAAGGCCAGTCCCCATGCGAGTATGCTCGGGGCCTCTCTGGATTCCTCTCCCGTCTATGCCGGGGCCTAAGACCTTGTGTGGAGTTGGTGCCGGAACCTGAGGATTCCTCTCCAGTGCTGACATGGATCTTGGGCTACATCTGGAGTCTCCCCAGGGAGTCACTCCTCGTCCCGAGTGTGGGCAAACACGTGCGCTTTCCTCCAGAGCTGTAGCTGCAGTGTCACGCTTCTCTTCCCATGGGTCAAGGGATCTGTGCCTTTCCCTCGAGGCTTTCCCAAAGGGCTGTCCCACGTGCCACCGTGGTGTGTGTCGATGTGGATCCTCGGCTTGAAAGTCTAGGCAGTGCAGGGAAAACAGATTTCCCTGGAATGGACTGAGACATCTTGGGGACTCTGGGAATGGTGGCACGACCCTGGAATTCCTCTCGCCTTTGCTGTGGAGAGCGCCTCCTCTAGAGATGCGACGGGAACGCCGGGAATTCGTTGCCGACCACGAAATGAAATGATACCTCCTCCGAGCTAGGAGGCGGAAACGGGGCTCTTCTGGATGTGGGTGGGACTCTCGTGCTTCCCCTTGAGTGGAGACGGGTATGTCGGGGAACTTATTGAGTTGCAGCAAGGGTGTGAAGGACCCTTTGGAAGTTCCAGAGGTTAGGTGTGATTAGCCTCGAGTCGCCTCAGCGGAAATGGGCCTCATCTAGCCTGGAGGGGTCAACCTCCTGGATTTTCTCGACTTGCGGCAGGTGCTCTCTACTTACGACGGGGACCACAGGGACCCCCTCTGGAGGCCTCAGGAAAGGCCAGTCCCCATGCGAGTTGCTCGGGAGCCTTTCGGGATTTCTCTCCCATCGATGCCGGGGCCTAAGACCTTGTGTGGAGTCGGTGCCGGAACCTGAGGATTCCTCTCCAGTGCTGACATGGATCTTGGGGTACTTCTGGAGTCTCCCCAGGGGAGTGTGTCCTCGTCCTGAGTGGGGGCATGGACGTGCGCTTTCCTCCCGAGCTGTAGCAGCAGTGTCACTCTTCACTTCGCGTGGATCAAGGGATCTGTGGCTTTCCCTCGAGGCTTTTCCTCGAGGCTTTCCCACGAGGCTTTCCCACAGGGCTGTCCCACGTGCCACCGTGGTGTTAGTCGATACTCGGCTTGAAAGTCGAGGCAGTGCAGGCAAAACAGGTTTCCCTGGAATGGACTGAGACATCTGAGAGACCCTGGGAATGGTGGCACGACCCTGGAGTTCCTCTCGCCATTCCTGTGGAGAGCGCCTCCTCCTTGAGATGCGACTGGAACGCCGGGAATTCTTTCCCGACCACACAGGGAAAGGAACCCTCCTCTTCGAGCTATGAGGCTGAAACGGGTCTCCTCTGTATGTGGGCGTGACTCTCGTGATTTCTCTCGAGTGGAGACGGGTATGTCGGGGAACTTCTTGAGTTGCAGCAAGGGTGTGAAGGACCCTCTGGAAGTTCCAGAGTTTAGGTGTGAAAAGCCTCGAGACGCCTCAGGGGAAATGGGCCTCATCTCGCCTGGAGGGGAGAACCTCCTGGATTTTTCTTCTCGAGTTGCACCAGGTGCTCTCGACTTAAGTCGGGGACCTCAGGGACCCGCTCTGGTGGCCTCAGGAAAGGCCAGTCCCCATGCGACTTGCTCGGGGGCCTCTCGGGATTCCTCTCCCATCGATGCTACGGACTAAGACCTTGTGTGGAGTCGGTGCCGGAACCTGAGGATTCCTCTCCAGTGCTGACATGGATCTTGGGGTACTTCTGGAGTCTCCCCAGGGGAGTCAGTCCTCGTCTCGATTGGGGGCATGCACGTGGGCTTTCCTCACGAGCTGTAGCAGAAGTGTCACCCTTCCCTTCGCAGTGGATCAACGGATCTGTGGCTTTCCCTCGAGGCTTTCCCACGAGGCTTTCCCACAGGGCTGTCCCACGTGCCACCGTGGTGTGAGTCGATCCTCGGCTTGAAAGTCGAGACAGTGCAGGGAAAACAGGTTTCCCTGGAATGGACTGAGACATCTGGGGGACTCTGGGAATGTGGCACGACCCTGGAGTTCCTCTCGCCTTTTCTGTTGGGAGCGCCTCCTCTTGAGATGCGACGGGAACGCCGGGAATTCTTTCCCGACCACGCAGGGAAAGGATCCCTCCTCTGGAGCTAGGAGGCTGAAACGCAGGCTCCTCTGGATGTGAGCGGAACTCTCGTGCTTCCTCTCGATTGGAGACGGGATTGTCGGCGGAACTTCTTGAGTTGCAGCAAGGGTGTGAAGGACCCTCTGGAAGTTCCAGAGTTTAAGTGTGAATAGCCTCGAGACGCCTCAGCGGAAATGGCCCGCATCTCGCCTGGAGGGGAGAACCTCCTGGATTTTCTCGAGTTGCGGCAGGTGCTCTCGACTTACGACGGGGACCTCAGGGACCCGCTCTTTTGGCCTCAGGAAAGGCCAGTCCACATGTGAGTTGCTCTGGGGCCTTTCGGGATTCCTCTCCCATCGATGCTAGGACCTAAGACCTTGTGTGGAGTCAGTGCCCGAACCTGAGAATTACTCTCCAGTGCTGACATGGAAATTGGGGTACTTCTGGAGTCTCCCCAGGGGAGTCAGTCCTCGTCTCGAGTGGGGGCATGCACGTGCCGCTTTCCTCCCGAGCTGTAGCAGCAGTGTCACCCTTCCCTTCCCGTGGATCAACGGATCTGTGGCTTTCCCTCGAGGCTTTCCGACGAGGCTTTCCCACGAGGCTTTCCCACAGGGCTGTCCCACGTGCCACCTTGGTGTGAGTCGATCCTCGGCTTGAAAGTCGAGGCAGTGCAGGGAAAACCATTTTCCCTGGAATGGACTGAGACATCTGGGGGACTCTGGGAATGTGGCACGACCCTGGAGTTCCTCTCGCCTTTCCTTTGGAGAGCGCCTCCACTTGAGATGCGACGGAAACACCGGGAATTCTTTCCGACCACGCAGGGAAAGGATCCCTCCTCTCGAGCTAGGAGGCGTAAACGGGGCTCCTCTGGATGTGGGCGGGACTCTCGTCCTTCCTCTCGAGTGGAGACAGGTATGTCGGGGAACTTCTTGAGTTGCAGCAAGGGTGTGAAGGACCCTTTGGAAGTTCCAGAATTTAAGTGTGATTAGCCTCGAGACGCCTCAGCGGAAATGGGCCTCATCTCGCCTGGAGGGGAGAACCTCCTGGATTTTCTCGAGTTGCGGCGGGTGCTCTCGACTTACGACGGGGACCTCAGGGACCCGCTGTGGTGGCATCAGGAAAGGCCAGTCCCCATGTGAGTTGCTCGGGGGCCTCTCGGGATTCCTGTCCCTTCGATGTCGGGGCCTAAGACCTTGTGTGGAGTCAGTTCTGGAACCTGGGGATTCCTCTCCAGTGTCGACATGGATCTTCGCGGACTTCTGGAGTCTCCCCAGAGGCGTAAGTCCTCGTTTCGAGTGGGGGCATGAACGTGCGCTTTCTTCCCGAGCTGTAGCAGCAGTGTCACGCTTCCCTTTTCGTGGATCAAGGGATCTGTTGCTTTCCCTCTAGACTTTCCCATGAGGCTTTCCCACGAAGCTTTCCCACAGGGCTCTCCCACGTGCCACGGTGGTGTGAGTCGATCCTCGGCTTTAAAGTCGAGGCAGTGAAGGGAAAACAGTTTTCCCTGGAATGGACTGAGACATCTGGGGGCTCAGGGAATGGTGGCAAGACCCTGGAGTTCCTCTCCCCTTTCCTGTGGAGAGCGCCTCCTCTTGAGATGCGACGGGAACGCCGGGAATTCTTTCCCGACCACGCAGGGAAAGGATCCCTCCTCTCGAGCTAGCAGGTGGAAACGGGGCCACTCTGGATATGGGCGGGACCCTCGGATTCCTCTTGAGTAGAGACGGGTATGTCGGGGAACTTTTTGAGTTGCAGGAAGGGTGTGAAGGACCCTTTGGAAGTTCCAGAGTTAAAGTGGGATTAACCCCTAGTTGCCTCAGCGGAAATGGGCCTCATCTCGCCTGGAGGGGAGAACCTCCTGGATTTTTCTCGAGTTGGGGCAGGTGCTCTCGACTTACGATGGGGACCACAGGGACCCGCTTTGGTGGCCTCATGAAAGGCCAGTCCCCATGCGAGTTGTTCTGGGGCCTCTCGGGATTCCTCTCCCGTCGATGCTGGGGCCTAAGACCTTGTGTGGAGTCAGTGCCGGAACCTGAGGATTCCTCTCCGAGTGCTGACATGGATCTTTGGGTACTTCTGGAATCTCCCCAGGGAAGACAATCCTCGTCTCGAGTGGGGGCATGCACGTGCGATTTCCTCCCGAGCTGTAGCCGCAGTGTCACGCTTCCCTTCGCGTGGAACAAGGGATCTGTGGCATTCCCTCGAGGCTTTCCCACGAGGCTTTCCCACGAGGCTTTCCCACAGGGCTGTCCCACGTGCCACCGTGGTGTGAGTCTATCCTCGGCTTGAAAGTCAAAACAGTGCAGAGAAAACAGGTTTCCCTGGAATGGTTTGAGACATCAGGGGGACTCTGGGAATGCTGGAATGACCCCGGAGTTCCTCTCGCCTTTCCTGTGGAGAGCGAGGCCTCCTCTTCAGTTGCAACAGGAACGCCAGGAATTCTTTCCGGAGCACGCAGGGAAAGGATCCCTCCTCTCGAGCTAGGAGGTGGAAACGGGGCTCCTCTGGATGTGTTCGGGACTCTCGTGCTTCCTCTCGAGTGGAGACGGGTATGTCAGGGAACTTCTTGAGTTGCAGGAAAGGTGTGAAGGACCCTTTGGAAGTTCCAGAGGTCAGGTGTGATTAGCCTCAGGACGCCTCAGCGGAAATGGGCCTCATCTTGCCTGGAGGGTAGAACCTCCTGGATTTTCTCGAGTTGTGGCAGGTGCACTCGACTTACGACGGGGACCTCAGGGACGCGCTCTGGTGGCATCGGGAAAGGCCATTTCCTTGCGAGTTACTCGGGGGCGTCTCGGGATTCCTCTCCCGTCGATGCCGGGGCCTAAGACCTTGTGTGAGTCGGTGGCAGGAACCTGAGGATTCCTCTGCCAGTGCTGACATGGATCTTGGGGTACTTCTGGAGTCTCCCCAGGGAAGTCAATCCTCGTCTCGAGTGGGGCATGCACGTACCCTTTCCTCCCGAGCTGTAGCAGCAGTGTCACGCTTCCCTTCGCGTGGAACAAGGGATCTGGGGCATTCCCTCGAGGCTTTTCCACAAGGCTTTCCCACGAGGTTTCCCACAGGGCTGTCCCACGTGCCACCGTGGTGTGAGTCGATCCTCGGCTTGAAAGTCGAGGCAGTGCAGGGAAAACTGGTTTCCCTGGAATGGACTGAGACATCTGGGGGACTCTGGGAATGGTGGCACGACCCTGGAGTTCCTCTCGCCTTTCCTGTGGAGAGCGCCTCCTCTTGAGATGCTGACGGGAATGCCAGGAATTCTTTCCCGAGCCACGAAGGGAAAGGATCCCTCCTCACGAGCTAGGAGGCGGAAAAGGGGCTCCTATGGTTTGGGCGGGACTCTCGTGCTTCCTCTCGAGTGGAGACGGGTATGTCGGGGAACTTCTTGAGTTGCAGCAAGGGTGTGAAGGACCCTGAGGAAGTTCCAGAGGTTAGGTGTGATTAGTCTCGAGATGCCTCAGCGGAAATGGGCCTCATCTCGCCTGGAGGGGAGAACCTCGTGGATTTTCTCGAGTTGCGGGAGGTGCTCTCGACTTACGATGGGGACCTCAGGGACCCGCTGTCGTGGCCTCAGGAAAGGCCAGTCCCCATGCGAGTTGCTCGGGGGCCTCTCGGGATTCCTCTCCCGTAAATTCCGGAGTCTAAGACCTTGTGTCTAGTTGGTGCCGGAACCTGAGCATTCCTCTCCAGTGCTGACATGGATCTTGGGGTACTTCTCTAGTCTCCTCAGGGAGTCAGTCCTCATCTCGAGTGGGGCCATGCACGTGCGATTTCCTCCCGAGCTGTAGCAGCAGTGTCACGCTTCTCTTCGCGTGGATCAAGGGATCTGTGGCTTTCCCTCACGGCTTTCCCACAAGACTTTCCCACAGGGCTGTCCCACGTGCCACTGTGGTGTGAGTCAATCCTCGGCTTGAAAGTCGAGGCAGTTCAGGGAATACCGGTTTCCCTTGAATGGACTGAGACATCTGGGGGACTCTGGGAATGGTGGCACGACCCTGGAGTTCCTCTCGCTTTTCCTGTGGAGAGCGCCTCCTCTTGAGATGCGTTGGGAACGCCGGGAATTCTTTCCCGACCACGCAGGAAAGGATCAATCCTCTCGAGCTATGAGGCGGAATCACGGC
>NW_017194719.1:0-9212 GCF_001704415.2 Capra hircus
ACCGTGGTCGGGAAAATATTCCCGGCGTTCCGTTGCATCTCAAGAGGAGGCGCTCTCCACAGGAAAGGCGAGAGGAACTCCAGGGTCGTGCCACCATTCCCAGAGGCCGCTGGATGTCTCAGTCAATTAGAGGGAAAACTTTTTTTCCCTGCACTGCCCGACTTTCAAGCCGAGGATCGACTCACACCACGGTGGCACGTGGGACAGCCCTGTGGGAAAGCCTCGTGGGAAAGCCTTGACACAGATCCTTGATCCACGCGAAGCATTGCTTGCTGCTCGCACTCACGTGCATGCCCCACTCGAGACGAGGACTGACTCTCCTGGGGAGACTCCAGAAGTACCCAAGATCAATGTCAGCCCTGGACAGGAATCCTCTGGTTCCGGCACCTACTCCACACAAGGTCTTAGGCCCCGGCATCGACGGGAGAGGAATCCCGAGAGGCCCCCAAGCAACTCGCATGCGGACTGGCCTTTCCTGAGGCCACCAAAGCGGGTCCCTGAGGTCCCCGTCGTAAGTTGAGAGCACCTTCCGCAATTCGAGAAAATCCAGGAGGTTTTCCCTCCAGGCGAGATGAGGCCCATTTCCTCTGAGGCGTCTCGAGGCTAATCACACCTAACCTCTGGAACTTCCAAAGGGTCATTCACACCCTTGCTGCAACTCAAGAAGTTCCCCGACATACCCGTCTCCACTTGAGAGGAAACACGAGAGTCCCGCTCACATCCAGAGGAGCCCCGTTTCCGCCTCCTAGCTCGAGAGGAGGGATCCTTTCCTTGCGTCGTCGAGAAAGATTTCCCGGTGTTCCCGACGCATCTCAAGAGGTCGCGCTCTCCAGAGGAAAGGCGAGAGGAACTCCATGGTCGTGCCACCATCCCAGAGTCCCCCAGATGTCTCAGTCCATTCCAGGGAGACCTGTTTTCCCTGTACTGCCTCGACTTTCAAGCCGAGGATCGACTAACAGCACGGAGGCACGTGGCACAGCCCTGTGGGAAAGCCTCGTGGGAAAGCCTTGTTGGAAAGCCTCGTGGGAAAGCCTCGAGGAAAGCCACTGATCCCTTGATCCACGCGACTGGAGCATGACACTGCTGCTACAGCTAGGGAGGAAAGCGCAGGTGCATGCCCCACTCGAGACGAGGACTGACTCCCCCGGGGAGACTCCAGAAGTACCCCAGATCCATGTCAGCACTGCAGAGGAAACCTCAGGTTCCGGCACTGACTCCACACAAGGTCTTAGGCCCCGGCATCGACGGGAGAGGAATCCCGAGAGGGCCCCGAGCAATTCGCATGGGGAGTGGCCTTTTCTGAGGCACCAGAGCGGGTCGTTGAGGTCCCCGTCGTAAGTCGAGAGCAACTGCCCTATCTCGAGAAAATCCAGGAGGTTCTCCCCTCCAGGCGAGATGAGGCCCATTTCTGCTGAGGCGTCTCGAGGCTAATCACACCTAATCTCTGGAACTTCCAAACGGTGCTTCACACCCTGGCTGCAACTCAAGATGTTCCCCTACATACCGTTTCCACTCGAGAGGAAGCACGAGAGTCCCGCCCACATCCAGAGGAGCCCCGTTTCTGCCTACTAGCTCGAGAGGAGGGATCCTTTCCCTGCGTCATCGGGAAAGAAATCCCGGCGTTCCCGTCGCATCTCAAGAGGAGGCGCTCTCCACAGGAAAGGCGAGAGGAACGCCAGGGTCGTGCCACCTTTCCCAGAGTACCCCAGATGTCTCAGTCCATTCCAGGGGAAACCTGTTTTCCCTGCACTGCCTCGACATTCAAGCCGAGGATCGACTCACATCACGGTGGCACGTGGGACAATCATGTGGGAAAGCCTCGTGGAAAAGCCTCGTGTGAAAACTTCCAGGGAAAGCCACAAATCCCTTGATTCACGCGAAGGGAACCTGGCACTGCTGCTACAGCTCGGGAGGAAAGCGCACGTGCATGCCCCCACTCGGGACGAGGACTGACTCCCCTGGGGAGACTCCAGAAGTACCCCAAGGTCCATGTCAGCACTGGAGAGGAATCCTCAGGTTCCGGCACCGACTCCACACGAGGTCTTAGGCCCCCGGCATCGACGGGAGAAAAATCCCGAAAGGCTCCCAACCAACTCGCATGGGGACTGGGCTTTCCTGAGGCCACCAGAGCGGGTCCCGGAGGTCCCCGTCGTAAGTCGAGAGCACCTGCTGCAACTCGAGAAAATCCTAGATGTTCTCCCCTCCAGGCGACAAGAGGCCCATTTCCCCTGAAGCGTCTCGAGGCTAATCACACCTAACCTCTGGAACTTCCAAAGGGTCCTTCACACCCTTGCTGCAAATCAAGAAGTTCCCTGACATACCCGTCTCCACTCGAGAGGAGTCACGAGAGTCCCGCTCACATCCAGAGGAGCCCCGTTTCCGCCTCCTAGCTCGAGAGGAGAGATCCTTTCCCTGCGTGGTCGGAAAAGAATTCCCGGCGTTCCCGTCGCATCTCAAGAGGAGGCGCCCTCCACAGGAAAGGCGAGAGGAACTCAAGGGTCGTGCCACCATTCCAGAGTCCCCCAGATGTCTCAGTCCATTCCAGGGAAACATGTTTTCCCTGCACTGACTCGACTTTTAAGCCGAGGATGGACTCACACCACGGTGGCACGTGGGACAGCCCTGTGGGAAAGCCTCGTGGGAAAGCCTCGAGGGAAAGCCACAGATCCCTTGATCCACGCGAAGGGAAGCCTGACACTGCTGCTACAGCTGGGGAGGAAAGCGCACGTGCATGCCCCCACTCGAGACGAGGACTGACTCCCCAGGGGAGACTCAGGACGTACCCCAAGATCCATGTCAGGACTGGAGAGGAATCCTCAGGTTCCGGCACCGAGTCCACACAAGGTCTTAGGCCCCGGCATCGACAGGAGAGGAATCCCGAGAGGCCCCCGAGCAACTCGCATGGGGAATGGCCTTTCCTGAGGCCACCAGAGCATGTCCCTGAGGTCCCCGTCGTAAGTAGAGAGAAACTGCCGCAACTCGAGAAAATCCAGAAGGTTCTCCCCTCCAGGCGAGTAGAGGCCCATTTCCAATGAGGCCTCTCGAGGCTAATCACACCTAACGTCTGGAACTTCCAAAGGGTACATCACCCACTTGTTGCAACTCAAGAAGTTCCCCGACATAACCGTCTCCACTTGAGTGAAAGCTCGAGACTCCCGCCGACATCCAGAGGAGCCCCGTTTCCGCCTCCTAGCTCGAGAGGAGGGATCCTTTCCCTGCGTGTTCGGGAAAGAATTCCCGGCGTTTCCGTCGCATCTCAAGAGGAGGCGCTCTCCACAGGAAAGGCGAGAGGAATTCCAGGCTCGAGCCACCATACCCAGAGTCCCACAGATGTCTCAGTCCATTCCAGGGAAACCAGTTTTCCCTGCACTGCCTCGACTTTCAAGCCGAGGATCGACTCACACCACGGTGGCACGTGGGACAGCCCTGTGGGAAAGCCTCGTGGGAAAGCCTCCTGCAAAAACCTCGATGAAAGCCACAGATTTCTTCATCCACGGGAAGGGAAGCATGACACTGCTGCTACAGCTCGGGAGGAAAGTGCACGTGCATGACCTAAGTCGAGACGAGGACTGAATCCCCGGTGGAGACTCCAGAAGTACCCCAAGATCCATGTCAGCACTGGAGAGGAATCTTCAGGTTCCGGCACCGTCTCCACACAACGTCTTAGGCCCCGGCATCGACGGGAGAGGAATACCGAGAGGCCCCCTAGCAACTCGCATGGGGACTGGCCTTTCCTGAGGCCACCAGAGCGGGTCCCTGAGGTCCTCGTCTTAAGTCAAGAGCACCTGTGGCAACTCGAGAAAATCCAGGAGGTTCTACCCTCCAGGCGAGATGAAGCCCATTTCCGCGGAGGCGTCTCGAGGCTAATCAAACCTGGCCTCTGGAATTTCCAAAGGGTCCTTCACACCCTTGCTGCAACTCAAGAAGTTTCCCGACGTACCCGTCTCCACTCGAGAGGAAGCACGAGAGTCCTGCCCACATCCAGAGAAGCCCCGTTTCCGCCTCATAGCTCGAGAGGTGGAATCCTTTCCCTGTGTTGTCCGGAAAGAATTCCCGGTGTTCCGGTCGCATCTCAAGAGGAGGCGCTCTCCACAGGAAACACGAGGGGATCTCCAGGGTCGTGACACCATTCCCTGAGTGCCACAGATTTCTCAGTCTATTCCAGGGAAACCTATTTTCCCTGCATTGCCTCGATTTTCAAGCCGAGGATCCACTCACACCACGGTGGCACGTGGGACAGCCCTGTGGGAAAGCCTCGTGGGAAAGCCTCGAGGAAAAGCCACAGATCCCTAGATCCACGCAAAGGGAAGTATGACAATGCTGCTACAGCTCCGGAGGAAAGCCCACGTGCATGGCCCCACTCGAGACGAGGACTGACTCCCCTGGGGAGACTCCAGAAGTTTCCAAAGACCATGTCAGCACTGGAGAGGAATCCTCAGGTTCCGGCACGGACTGCCACACAAGATCTTAGGCCGAGGCATCGATGGGAGAGGAATTCCGAGAGGCCCCCGAGCAACTCGCATGGGGACTGGCCTTTCCTGAGGCCACCAGAGCGGGTCCCTGAGGTCCTCATCCTAAGTCGAGAGCACCTGCCGCAACTCGAGAAAATCCAGGAGGTTCTCCCCTCCAGGCGAGATGAGGCCCATTTCCGCAGAAGCGTCTCGAGGCAAATCACACCTAACCTCTGGAACTTCCAAAGGGTCCTTCAAACCCTTGCTGCAACTCAAGAAGTTCCCCCACATACCCGTCTCCACTCGAGAGGAAGCACGGAGAGTCCCGCCCACATCCAGAGGAGCCCCGTTTCCGCCTCCTAGCTCGAGAGGATGGATCCTTTCCCTGCGTGGTCGGGGAAAGAATTCCCGGCGTTTCCGTCGCAACTCAAGAGGAGGCGCTCTCCACAGGAAAGGCAAGAGGAACTCCAGGGTCGTGCCACCATTCCCAGAGTCCCCCAGATGTCTCAGTCCATTCCAGGGAAACCTGTTTTCCCTGCACTGCCTCGACTTTCAAGCCGAGGATCGACTCTCACCACTGTGGGCACGTGGGACATCCCTGTGGGAAAGCCCAGTTGGGGAAAGCCTCGAGGGAAAGCCACAGATCCCTTGATCCACGCGAAGGGAAGCCGCGACACTGCTGCTACAGCTCGGGAGGAAAGCGCACGTGCATGCCTCCCCTCAAGACGAGGACTGACTCCCCTGGGGAGACTCCAGAAGTACCCCAAGATCCATGTCAGCACTGGAGAGAAATCCTCAGGTTCCGGAACCGACTCCACACAAGGCCTTGGCCACAGCATCGACGGGAGAGGAATCCCGAGAGGCCACCGAGCAACTCGCATGGGTCTGGCCTTTCCTGAGGCCACCAGAGCGGGTCCCTGAGTTCCCCGTCCTAAGTCGAGAGCACATGCTTCAACTCGAGATAATACAGGAGGTTCTCCCCTCCAGGCGAGATGAGGCCCATTTCCGCTGAGGCGTCTCGAGTCTAAACACACCTAACCTCTGGAACTTTCAAAGGGTCCTTCACACCCTTGCTGCAACTCAAGAAGTTCCCCCGACATACCCGTCTCCACTCGAGAGGAAGCACGAGAGTCCCGCCCACATCCAGAGGAGCCCCGTTTCCGCCTCCTAGCTCGAGAGAGGGATCCTTTCCCTACGTGGTCGGGAAAGAATTCCCGGCGTTCCTGTCACATCTCAAGAGGAGTCGGTCTCCACCGGAGAGGGGAGAGGAACTCCAGGATCGTGCCACCATTCCCAGAGTCCCCCAGGTGTCTCAGTCCATTCCAGGGAAACCTGTTTTCCCTGCACTGCCTCCACCTTCAAGCCGAGGATCGACTCACACCACCGGTGGCACGTGGGACAGCCCTGTGGGAAAGCCTCGTGGGAAAGCCTCGAGGGAAAGCCACAGATCCCTTGATCCACGCGAAGGGAATCGTGGACTCTGCTGCTACAGCTCGAGAGGAAACCGCACGTTCATGCCCCCACTCGAGACGGAGGACTGACTCCCCTGGGGAGACTCCAGAAGTACCCCAAGATCCATGTCAGCACTGGAGAGGAATCCTCTGGTTCCGGCACCGACTCCACACAAAGCTATTAGGCCCCGTCATCCGACGTGAGAGGAATCCCGAGAGGCCCCCGAGCAACTCGCATGGGGACTGGCCTTTCCTGAGGCCACCAGAGCGGGTCCCTGAGGTCCCCGTCGTAAGTCGAGGGCACCTGCCGCAACTCGAGAAAATCCAGGAGGTTCTCCCCTCCAGGCCGAGATGAGGCCCATTTCGGCTGAGGCGTCTCGAGGCTAATCACATCTAACATCTGGAACTTCCAAAGGGTCCTTCACACCCTTGCTGCAACTCAAGAAGTTCCCCGACATACCCGTCTCCACTCGAGAGGAAGCACCAGAGTCCCGCCCACATCCAGAGGAGCCCCGTTTCCGCCTCCTGGCTCGAGAGGAGGGATCCTTTCCCACCGTGGTCGGGAAAATATTCCCGGCGTTCCCGTTGCATCTCAAGAGGAGGCGCTCTCCACAGGGAAAGGCGAGAGGAACTCCAGGGTCGTGCCACCATTCCCAGAGGCCGCTGGATGTCTCAGTCAATTAGAGGGAAAACTTTTTTCCCTGCACTGCCTCGACTTTCAAGCCGAGGATCGACTCACACCACGGTGGCACGTGGGACAGCCCTGTGGGAAAGCCTCGTGGGAAAGCCTTGAGGGAAAGACACAGATCCCTTGATCCACGCGAAGGGAAGCGCGGACACTGCTGCTACAGCTCGGGAGGAAAGCACACGTGCATGCCCCCACTCGAGACCGAGGACTGACTCTCCTGGGGAGACTCCAGAAGTACCCCAAGATCAATGTCAGCCCTGGACAGGAATCCTCTGGTTCCGGCACCTACTCCACACAAGGTCTTAGGCCCCGGCATCGACGGGAGAGGAATCCCGAGAGGCCCCCAAGCAACTCGCATGCGGACTGGCCTTTCCTGAGGCCACCAAAGCGGGTCCCTGAGGTCCCCGTCGTAAGTTGAGAGCACCTTCCGCAATTCGAGAAAATCCAGGAGGTTTTCCCCTCCAGGCGAGATGAGGCCCATTTCCTCTGAGGCGTCTCGAGGCTAATCACACCTAACCTCTGGAACTTCCAAAGGGTCATTCACACCCTTGCTGCAACTCAAGAAGTTCCCCGACATACCCGTCTCCACTTGAGAGGAAACACGAGAGTCCCGCTCACATCCAGAGGAGCCCCGTTTCCGCCTCCTAGCTCGAGAGGAGGGATCCTTTCCTTGCGTCGTCGAGAAAGATTTCCCGGTGTTCCCGACGCATCTCAAGAGGTCGCGCTCTCCAGAGGAAAGGCGAGAGGAACTCCATGGTCGTGCCACCAATCCCAGAGTCCCCCAGATGTCTCAGTCCATTCCAGGGAGACCTGTTTTCCCTGCACTGCCTCGACTTTCAAGCCGAGGATCGACTAACACCACGGTGGCACGTGGGACAGCCCTGTGGGAAAGCCTCGTGGGGAAAGCCTTGTTGGAAAGCCTCGTGGGAAAGCCTTGAGGGAAAGCCACTGATCCCTTGATCCACGCGACTGGAGCATGACACTGCTGCTACAGCTAGGGAGGAAAGCGCAGGTGCATGCCCCCCACTCGAGACGAGGACTGACTCCCCTGGGGAGACTCCAGAAGTACCCAAGATCCATGTCAGCACTGCAGAGGAAACCTCAGGTTCCGGCACTGACTCCACACAAGGTCTTAGGCCCCGCATCGACGGGAGAGGAATCCGAGAGGCCCCGAGCAATTCGCATGGGGAGTGGCCTTTTCTGAGGCCCCCAGAGCGGGTCGTTGGAGGTCCCCGTCGTAAGTCGAGAGCAACTGCCCTATCTCGAGAAAATCCAGGAGGTTCTCCCCTCCAGGCGAGATGAGGCCCATTTCTGCTGAGGCGTCTCGAGGCTAATCACACCTAATCTCTGGAACTTCCAAACGGTGCCTTCACACCCTGGCTGCAACTCAAGATGTTCCCCTACATACCGTTTTCCACTCGAGAGGAAGCACGAGAGTCCCGCCCACATCCAGAGGAGCCCGTTTCTGCCTACTAGCTCGAGAGGAGGGATCCTTTCCCTGCGTCATCGGGAAAGAAATCCCGGCGTTCCCGTCGCCATCTCAAGAGGAGCGCTCTCCACAGGAAAGGGCGAGAGGAACGCCAGGGTCGTGCCACCTTTCCAGAGTACCCAGATGTCTCAGTCATTCCAGGGAAACCTGTTTTCCCTGCACTGCCTCGACATTCAAGCCGAGGATCGACTCACATCACGGTGGCACGTGGGACAATCATGTGGGAAAGCCTCGTGGAAAAGCCTCGTGTGGAAAACTTCCAGGGAAAGCCACAAATCCCTTGATTCACGCGAAGGGAACCTGGCACTGCTGCTACAGCTCGGAGGAAAGCGCACGTGCATGCCCCCACTCGGGACGAGGACTGACTCCCCTGGGAGACTCCAGAAGTAACCCAAGGTCCATGTCAGCACTGGAGAGGAATCCTCAGGTTCCGGCACCGACTCCACACGAAGGTCTTAGGCCCGCATCGACGGAGAAAAATCCCGAAAGGCTCCCAACCAACTCGCATGGGGACTGGGCTTTCCTGAGGCCACCAGAGCGGGTCCGGAGGTCCCCGTCGTAAGTCGAGAGCACCTGCTGCAACTCGAGAAAATCCTAGATGTTCTCCCCTCCAGGCGACAAGAGGCCCATTTCCCCTGAAGCGTCTCGAGGCTAATCACACCTAACCTCTGGAACTTCCAAAGGGTCCTTCACACCCTTGCTGCAAATCAAGAAGAAGTTCCCTGACATACCGCCGTCTCACTCGAGAGGAGTCACGAGAGTCCCTCACATCCAGAGGAGCCCCCGTTTTCCGCTCCTAGCTCGAGAGGAGAGATCCTTTCCCTGCGTGGTCGGAAAAGAATTCCCGGCGTTCCCGTCGCATCTCAAGAGGAGGCGCCCTCCACAGGAAAGGCGAGAGGAACTCAAGGGTCGTGCCCATTCCAGAGTCCCCAGATGTTCTCAGTCCATTCCAGGGAAACATGTTTTCCCTGCACTGACTCGACTTTTAAGCCGAGGATGGACTCACACACGGTGGCACGTGGGACAACCCTGGTGGGAAAGCCTCGTGGGAAAGCCACAGATCCCTTGATCCACGCGAAGGGAAGCGTGACACTGCTGCTACAGCTCGGGAGGAAAGCGCACATGCATGCCCC